>NC_043759.1:1821356-2121356 GCF_902148845.1 Salarias fasciatus | reverse complement strand
CTTACAGATGTACGGACTGTAGTTACTGACAGGGGTTTTCTTAGGTGTTCCAGAGCCAATGTGGTGATATCCTTTTCACAGAGATGCCGGTTTTTGATGCAGTACCGCCTGAGGGATCGAAGGTCACGGGCATTCAGTGTTGTTTTTCGGCCTTACATGCAGTAATTTCTCCAGATTCTCTGAACCTTCCGACAATGTTATGGACCATAGATGATGAAATCCCTAAATTTGAGAAATTGAGAAATTTTCTTAAAAAGCGGTGTTCACAAAGTTCACACAGTGGTGACCCTCGCCCCATCCTTGTTTGTGAATGACTGAGCATTTCGGGGAAGCTGCTTTTATACCTAATCATGGCGTCTCCTGTTCTCAATTAGCTCGTTCACTTGTGGGAGGTTCCAAATAAGTGTTTAATGAGCATTTCTGAACTTTTTCAGTCTTTTTCGCCACTTGTGCTTTTTTGAAACATGTTGCAGGCATCAAATTCAAAATTGAGCTCATATTTGCAAAAAACAACACACTTTACCAGTTTGAACTTTAAATATCTTGTCTTTGCAAAGTATTCAATTGAATATAAGTTGAAGAGAATTTGAAAATCTTTGAATTCTTTTTTTATCTACGATTATACAATAGGCCAGCTTCACTGGTTTTGTTTTTTTTAGAGGTCTCTGTTTTTTAATGTGCACTTGCAGGGTTTGCTGCTGAGTAATTTCTGGAAAAATCTTCATTTTGGCTTGAATTTCATCTTTTGAAGCTGCCAAGTCATGAAAAAAATGTGTGGACTTGGTGTTTTAGTGGTTGTTGGTTTGGGCTTTATCAGGAGAGAGTCAGTCTGGAAACGGGTTTGTTCACTATGAAGAGTTGAAAAACAAGTTGTCCTCTTGTTCGAGTCAAATTCATTGTTCTGGACTTCATAATAATGTAGTTGAGAGTGAAGATGGAAATATTAAAAATTAATCATTTCATTACACTTTTGATTGATTGTGTTTAAGAAAATGCATAACCTAGTAATGTTTGAAAGCAGGTTTGATTTGGGCTATAATAATAATTCTGCATCTCTATTATGCATCTTGAGGAGGCTTCATTCATCAGACTGAAGCCAGACGTGGGATGCAACATAGTTTTTTGACTGTGTGCGTCTGTACATTTTTTTTTAATTAAAAAAATCTGATTTTGGAGGAACTAAATGACAGGAAGTGGAGTGTTCATCTGTTCATATGACCACAAGGTGGCGCTGTGGTTATTTAAGGCAAGACCATCTGTCATGTTCAGGGCCAATGTTACCCAGAACTGAATTTTTTTATTTTTTTACGTTCTCTGATGCTTCAAGCTGCATTCTTTGGCCCGACGTGTTTGGATTTGTTTGGCTTATTGGGAGATCAGGTGGTTGTGTCTTCACTTTAGACACAATAAACCAATGACAACTGGCATGTTGCTTATTTTTATCCTTACGCAGGGATCGGAGTGGGATCCAGGAGGCAGAAGGGAGTAACCAGCGCGTTACTGCGGCGTTATTCAACACATGGGTGGTTTTGTCGCCGGGGGGAGAAATCTGCAGTTGCTTGTGCAGACAGCGGGTTACGTACAAATGTAGAGTAGTCCTCAAACCTGGGCGTGAAGTTGGCTCGTAGCTGCTGGGTGGAGGCCACCATGAGCTCTGTCTCTTGTCCTTGTGCCTGAGTCCTCAGTGAGCTGAAGTGTAACAGCCTGCCAGTTCATAAGTCTCACTCCAACCATTCCAGTTTCCTCATGAACGATTCCAGCTCTTCAACCATGTCTACTAGAGTTTTGCCTCTGCCTTGTAGCTGCATGTTCACCTGGTTCTGTTGGCCAAAAACATCTGTCCGAAGTGCCTCACTGGATGTGAACTTTTCATCTTCCGGGCGGTGAGGTGGTCGGCTGCTCCCCGCATCTCGCTGATTCTTAGGAACGCTTTGACCTCATGAAAAAGTTACACAAGACGAGTTACGTTAGACTCGATGTTTTATCTTGTCTGACATACAAACCCATATAAACACACACACACACATTCTAGAGTGACATGATAAAATCATATCAAGGGCGGATTGGAGGAGAAAACCATATCAACCATCAACAGAGTTCTTATTGGAACTGAAGTGTCAACATGTTCCAGAGACAACAACACCAACGCTACAGTGTCTTAAATCACCACAAGTTACAAGATCAGCTTCCAGCTGCAGCTGATCAATACCAAACTGTCCAGTTGTGAGTAAAGTCCAACCCATCTGTCAGGACGAGTCCAGTCCAGAAGATAAGTCAGCGCCATCTTTGATGAATATGAGATTAAGTTTCAAGATTATTTGCAATAAAATCAGTCTATGCAGGTTTGCTGTAGACGGTGTTCTTCTGTTGGATTGTCATTGCCCACCTAGAAGACTGTTCATAGAATAAATCAAAAGAAAGCTCAAAAGATGGCTGAAGGAGCAACAAGGTCTTTTCACCATGCAGCAACGGAAGATGTTGTCACACGGAAAACCGAAGTCTCTGAGTCAGTCATTCCAACTCCACTTCTCTCGCTCTTCGTCTCTTTCTGAGGCTTTTTGAAGAACATCTGTTCACGCCGTGGTTGGAAAGATGTCACCTCTCCACACTTCAACTTTACTTCTTCTTTCTTCTCCTTTGTGGTTTCGGTGACGCTGAATGTTTCTACATGAAGCTGATCTGACTTTAAAGTCTGTGCTGTTCAAACAGGAAACAGAAACACTCGATCAGAATGTTTTCACACCTCCAGACTGTGAAAACTCAGTTGTGAAAATGCGGTTGAAGTTCCGCTCCTCTCTTTACCCGAGTGTTCAGAACATCTGGTCTCAGGTCAGGTCAAACCACAACAAGTCCATCATCGATCTTTGACCTCAAGAGCTCTGATACCGAGTCCACTTCTTAGCATCCTTGTGTTCCAACATGGTGTTTGTCATGGATGATCCATGACCAGAAGTCCAACATCTCTGGTTCAGATCAGGCTCTGTTCCTCCCTTTTCCAGGTTGCCGAGTCATTGCCAACGTGAGGGCTGAAGCTGTCCAGGAAGACTCTTGGTGATGAACCGTTGGTGATGAACCTCCCAGGACCTCACGTCTGGTCCACTTTAAGTCTCAGGGAGGAAACTGTCTGGTCCACCTAAAGTCCGGTTCACAGACTCAAACTCCAACTGTGAGGCTTCAAGTTCCTCCAGATCCCCCCAGCACCTCTCAACCTGAGCAACACCTGAAGCTAAAATTACTGTTTCCATGGAAACCGAGTCTCAGAGTTTTCAGAAAGTTCCACCTTTTGGCGCCTTTTCCAAAAAGTGGTGTTGTCAGTGCTGAGTTGTTAAACATCCAAAGTAGAAGTTTTGTCCTGTCGCTTTAAGTCGTTGCTGCTTAAACGGGTTCTGTGTTTGTGATACAAACAGGAGTGTTGGTGTTTCCTCTTCACACACACTGTCTCACTCAACAGAAGAGCAGACAAACCATCCAGCAGCGACTTGATGAAAAAGATATTCAGTGCTGCGACGCCCACATTTCCCTCTATGGAGCTCTGAAGTCATTTTTCTGAGAAATCAATGGAAGAAGAATGAGAAACTTCAGTGTGAGAAGAGGTTTTTTCGTCGCTGAATAAAGAGAAGTTTCATGTTTGAGATGTAGAGATAAAGACTTGAAAAGTTTCAGTTCCTCTTACGATGACTTGCAGCACATTTATGTTGCTGAGAAAGACGTTTGCTCGTGCTCAGTCAATACTGACACTAATTCAGCAACAAATAATTTGTGTTTTTCAGGAAAATAAGGGAAACAAATAAGTTGACCTGAATCAGCCGACAGTGCAGAGAAGCTGCAGCCGAGCAACAGACTGTTCAAATGTCTTTTAATGGTTTTTCTTATAAACTCAGACAGAGGGTAAATCATTTACTGATTTCACCCTCTTCCAAAACAGATGTCTGAATGAGTCGGTGGATGTTTCTCTGCTGGTCTCACTGATAATAAAAAGACCCTCGCAGACCCTGAGGCCACGACAGCCCCCACCTGTGGATCAGCAATATTTTTAAAGGAAGGAAAAACACATCTTTTTCATCAGGCTTTTAACTGATCGCCTACATTTTCCTGACTTTCACCATTATTTATTATGTATGTGGTGGGGGGGGGGCGTGGTTTGAGCTCAGCTGTGGAGGGGAGATTGTGGAGCAGACCTCAGGGAAGTCGCAGGAGCGGTAAGAGGGAACACCTGTTCCTGATGATCAGTGATGAGCTCCCCCTCTCTCTAGGAGCCGGCTGGGGACAGGATGATAGGATGAACTGATTAATCCAGGTGTGTCTGACCTCAGTAAATGACCAGACACACCTGGATTAATCAGTTCATCATGAAACACAGAAAATAAAGGTGCTGTCTGAACTTCAGGAAGTAATGGAGCTGAATATATATCCCCTTGTCTTTTAAGCACAGTTTTAACAAACACAGCTCAGCATAACGTTGGTCGACTCCACACTTATTCTTGCAGGAGTACCTTCCAAAATAAAATCCCCTATCACCGAGTAGAAGACACCAATTTTGAGCAAATTAATAAAAAATGTTTTTAACATTTCTTAATCTAAAACTACACTAACTTTTCACAGCATGTTATATTATTTTGTTGTCTCTAGTGTTTCCAAAAAAAGGGGGGGGGGGGGGGGGTCCTTTACACTGGGGGTTTGATCTGGTTAGTTGCTGGAGGTGCTGTGCGTGAATGCTCCTCTCCTGGCTGGCTGAGGAGGTCCACACCTTGGTGCAGGGGTCCCACAGCCTGACAGGGTAGGGCGGCCGGGTGATGGTGTTTCCCATGATCCTCGGTGCCATGCCATGTCTCTCTAATGTGAGACACAGAAGTCTGAGTGTGTGTTTATGTGTGTGTGCAGTTGTGGTTAAGGTGTGGCTATGTTGTTTGTTTTATTATATACTGATTTTGTTTCTGTTGTTTTTTTTTTAAATTAAGAGTGCTTTATGAATACATTTTGATTTGAATCGATTTGAAAGGCACTATTTCTCCCTCCGGTTACAATGATCACGCCATAGTTTTCCACACAGCTGACGTTTATTATTCGTCACCGTCAAACTATAAAAAACACAATCAAAAGATAAATTATTTACAAGAACAATCACAGAAAAATACAATAACAATGAAATAATAAGTGCAAACATATCTGCTGACAGCAAAACGCACCTCAATGGCTGCACACAAGGCCGGAGGAAAAAAGGTCCAATCTTCAAAGAAACTTAAACACACTTGTTGCAGTAACTGCACACAACGGCAGATGAAAAAAGGGTCCAATCTTCATAAAAAGTTCGCTTAAATTAACACTTCAACCGGCATTTCTCTCAGCTCCAAAAGAAAAAGGCAAACACGCAGGGGGGCTGAAAAAGCAGCAGCACCGGTGCAACCCGAAAACATGTCCCAGTGGAACAAAAAAAAGCTCACTTAGAATTTCTCAACATACAATAAAATCACATTTTAGAAAATCTTAATTTACCAAAAAATAAACATAAATAAGTAAATATACGAAATAATTATTAATTAAATCATTTATAACAATCAGGTTTGACAAACAAATTACAACAAAATTAAATGACAAATTATAATTCGGCAGTTAAAGGCACCTCTGACGAGCCCTTCTGGTGGCCACATCGCCAGGCTTCTTGGAAGACATTTCTGTGAATGTTCAGCTCATCAAGGACAGCGCATTAGGAAAGGAGCTGTCCTTGGTGCTGATTTTGGGATCATTGGAAGTGAATGTCTTGTAACAATGCATGTTTGTTCATTATTGTGGTTTTTGTTGTGATATAATGTTATTATATGTAGTAGGGGGTGTCATGTATCTGGGTCAAAGACATGAATGATTCAATAAAAATAATAAGTTAGGTAAAATGGTACAAAATAAGCTCATGGTGGAGGAAGGAATTACTTAATTTCGGAGTGGAAGTTGCCAAAAAGGTGTGGTTAAAAAAAGTCGATCAGAGTGAGGCATCTTCATTTAGGATCTCCACACATGATTGTTTTGGTTACAACAGAGTGGGATTTCACCTCAGATAGAATCAACCGTATCAAAGGTTTGGAGTTAAAATGAAATGTAGAAATTGTTAAACACAGAAAAAAAAATCTTTATGAACATCTAAATAAAAAACAGCATGAGAACAATATGAAATGGCAAATTAAACAAAACATCAGTGCAATCTAGCATATATATTAATTAGAGCTGGGCAATGATTAAAATTTTTAATCGTGATTAATCGCACCCCAATCCTGGAGTTAATCCCGATTAATCGCAATTAAAATGGCTCATTTGAAGTGTGCGGACTCCATTCAAAATGTGTGTGTTACATAAATAATTTTACAATTCATCAAATATGATTTATAATAGCTTAAAATACCAAGTCTTTACCAAGATTGCCCGCCAACACACACACACACACTCACACACACACACACACACACACACACACACACACACACACACACACACACACAGACACAACACCAATAACAGAGCAGATGAAAAATAGAAGTTTCTTATGAGCGCTCACTTCCTCAAACTTCATCCCATCTCAGAGACAGCCTAAATTCAGTCATGCCGAATTTTGCCTCATACTGACCTTTATTAAGCCAGATTGTGTGTTGAAGGGAAATGTACTTAATTTTGTGTGTTTTCAGCGCCTGAAAAACGCCCAGCTGTCCGAAACGCTGCACCGACAAAACACGCGATTTAAGTTTCACTTTCATTTTCTTCATATTTGCGCTCCTAATTTCAGTTTGTGCCTCATGTAAGCCTTTTCCTCGTGATTTTTCTGATAATTCGGCCGAGTTCAATATGGCAAATAATGAGGAATGGACCGTGTTTCACCACTAAAAGCGCGTGTGTGTTTTTTTGACGCTCAGCTGGAGCGCGGTGTGACTCTCGGTTTTGGGGCAAAGGACAGATTAGATTAACGGCGACATTTTTTTTCTCGCGCGATAAGACTCTCGCGATAACGCAGCACATTATCACCGTTAACGGCCCAGCTATAATATTAATATTTACACTAAGTAACACAATCACAAAGCAACAACACACACTGAGACAACAGAGGAAAGCAGGAAAGAAATGACAGGGCATGAAACAGCAGGAAGAGGAAACACAAAGAGGGAAACAGACACGAAATATCAAGAAACCATCCAGGGAGCACAGGAATCCAAAGAATCAGTGTGAATTCACTGTTTCAAACATGAAGCATGTCAGTCTCCAAACTGAAACATTTTCCCTTCAGATTCCATCTGTTTTTTTCTCAGGAGTTGAGCTGAAATGTAAATGATAAAACTATCTGGATCGATGTGTCACTGCTTCCCAAACTGAGCTGGAGGATATTTATCAGTCTGAGGAAGAACTGTCCTCACACTGCTTCTCGTCGCTCATTTGAATTTGATGGTGGAGTAGAGGTTGCTGGGCTCAGCGGAGGCTGCTGCAGGAGAAGAAGAAGCTCTCACAGTGCTGTAGGTCACCGTCTCTCCATCTCCACCATGAGCCTGGGAGAGAGAAGACGTACCACATTACTGATCAGAGCTTCACACGGACTCACCATGAGGATCATTCTACCATCTCTCAGCTCGGATCTTTGTTGCTCTGAAGCTTTGAAGCTCAACTTCTAAAAGTGTTGGATTTCTTTCAGGATTCGTACATCTGGTCTTCATCTGGACCAGATCTTAACCTTCACTGTCTTGGTATCATTCTATTATTTCTGAACTTCTTCAGGAGTTTTTCTCAACCTTTCAAAGTCTTGGTCTTGGTTCTGTCTTAGTCCTGATTCCACTCATCTTGACCTGAGTCTAGTCTGAACTTGATCCTGATTCAGTCTCATTTGGATCCTCTCTAGACCTGGACCTGTCAGAGGTTTGATCTGGTCTCTATCTGGTAGTGCCTGAGAAAACAGTTTTCTCTTGGTCAGGGTTTAAGCTAAGTCCTCAGGTCTTGGTTTAGTCTTGATTTCTCGTCTGATCTGGATCTTGATTTGAACACAAAAATGTCTTCTTTGCTCCTAATATGATCAGATAATGACCAGGACTTTATTCTGAACTTGTACTGGTCTTACAGCCACTTCTCAACCTCTGAAGTCCCAGTCAGGTCTTGGTTTTGAACCAGTCTTCATCATGACTTGGCAGGGACTTGTTGTTGGTATCAATGCAGTCTCTCCTTGATCAGGTTTGGCCTCAACTTCTGAATTCCTGGTCTGGTCCTGGTCTCATTTATAATCTGTTCTTCACATCATTTCAACCTCTCAAGTCTTGGTCTTGTCTTGGTCTTATCGGTTCTGATGTTCGTCATTAGTTGTTGTCAAATCCCTCAATATCTTGAAAAGTCTTGGTTTAGTCTTGGTCCCAAATCAACCTGGTCTACGTTGTAGTTTTGACGTCAATAATCTTAATTATGTCTCAGTTTCCTGTAAAAGCTGATCTTTGTCTTGTCTTGAATTCAACCTCAAAACTGGTCTTCTTGTCTTGATCTCTGTTCATTAAATCTCAGTTGTGAGTTGTTCTGAATTCTTTAAAGTCTTGTGACATATCAGTTTGGTTCCAGTTCAGTCTCAATAAGAAATAGTCTCCATCTCATTCTGGACCAAAAGTTCTAACATCTTGGACTTCCCTTGGTCTTCAATTCATTCTGGTTCTGGTCATAATTTGGTCTGAAATTCTTACAATCTTGGTCGTTTTTTTTTTTTTTTGTTTGTTTCTTTCTGAGATTCCTTGATGAGAAAACACCATCAGAGACTTTACCCGGACGTCACTGCTGGTCTTCTTGCTGTATGAGATTGTAGCGTAGGAAATCCCATCCTCAGCGTCGGCCTGCACAGAAACACCAGAGCAGCGTTTGGATCAGTTTGACATCGAACTGTTTCACTGCCACAATCTGCTAAAGCAATGTGAGAACGTCAGCTCAACTTCTCCTTTTTATTTTGGCTCACTGTCGCTCACTGGAGAGTCTGTCGTCATTCTACACTTTGGAGAACAGAGAAAAACCATCGTCTACAAACCGACATTTACTTTTTCAAGTAAAAAAAAAAGAAAAAGTCTTTATTGTTCAAGTTTTAACAGTCAGGACAGACAATAATACTCCAGATGATGTTTTCTATCAACTTTAGTCCCATGAATGTTTGAAATGAAGATTTTCACCCGGCTTCCACCTGATTCCTCAGTCCTGCTCACTGATCTTCAGATGTTATTGGAGAGATATTTTTTATTGCAGAACTCACCGTGTTTTCATCCACCACTGTCTTCTTTCCTGAAAAGACAAAGAAGATGACTTTAACATTTGTGGTCATTGTTGAGATTAAATCTCTCTGATTTCAACCTGGATTACAGCTGATTTACACCTGGTTTAAAGTTGAATTGCAGTCATATTGAATAGAAATGCTCTGATAACACTTTCTACAGTCCTCGGTATTAAATCTGATTAACAGTCAAGCAACTGATGGTTGAAACTCATTTTAAGTCAGATTTACAGCTGATTTGTCTCTGGTTAAGCTCCTGTTCAGACATCATTTAAACTGCTCTACAACTGATTTCCATCAGGTTTTCTTGTAGTTCTCACCTTTGGTTCTTTTCCATCTGATGATCACCACAGCTGTGATCAGGAGTACAATCAGACCCAGAGCGACAACCAAGTACAACCACCACCACCAGCCTGGAAAAGACAATAAAAACCATTGGAACCTTCTGGAAGATCTCTTTTCAATGTGATGACCAGAGATGGGACTGATGGCTCTTTGAAGGGAGCCGGTTGGTGAGGAGAAGCTCCTGACAAAGAGCCGTTAAAAGACAGACTCCTTGATGAACGTCATGGGATCTCGATCAGACGGACTGACGGAGACGTCACCCTCATTAGTGCTGGAGGCAGTCTGTTTTTTTTCTGACATCTGACTCTGTTACTGTGGAGTGCTGAGTTTTCATACGGTTGTTTGTTGATCCGAATTTGAAAAGATGTTTGTCAGACAAAAGTTGCTTTGGGCTTTACGTTGCTCGTCGTCCCCAGAAAGTGCGTTGAAATCCTGCTGTGTGTGTGTGTGTGTGCGTGTGTGTGTGTGTTCCATTGCTAAAATCTCCTCTTTGATAAAGTGGTCAATATGGTGTTTCAAATCAACTGGTTTCCTTGTTAACTGGTGACCAGCGTCTGTTATCATTTCTTGCTGCTGCTTCTGCTTCTAGTAGCAGCAGATATTAAACTCAGGCTCATAAAAGGTCTGACAAAACCTGGTTTTTAATATCTACAGGCAACAAATTACGTGAAAGAAAGTCTCAGTCACCAGTTAACAGGGAATCCAGTCAGTCCAAAACATCAGCTCTGCTCCAGTTTCCGGACACTCCTCTAAGGCTACGTTCACACTGCAGGGCTTAATGCTCAATTCGTATTTTTTTGTAAAATCCAATTTTTTGTGAGTTCATTCACATTTACAATAAAATGCGACTTGTATGTGATCTCCCGTCTGAACTTAAATACGACCTCAAAGTGTCCCGCATGCGCAGAAGAGGACATAACGACGTCACGCAGCGAGCGCATCTACAGAACTTGGGCGTCATAAGCTCCAGCCGGGTTAAAAAGCCAGACACACTCCGTGCATAATACCGGGACATCCACAGATCTCCACCCGGGCTTCGGGGGTGCCAGCCCGGGTTAAAGAACCGGGCACGGTCGGTGGTAACCGGGAAGGGGGGGGGGGGGGCATCCACAGACCTTAAGCCGGCGTCACAAGCTCCATCCGAGTTAAAGAGCCGGATTAAAGAACTTTCTCCCGCCAACTTGGATGCAGATTAAAGACGTTTGTCATGCAATGTGACGTGCAGGTCGGATAAATGCGACCTGGCCGTACAGACTGAAGTCGCATGGCAAAAGATCAGATACGTATCGGATTTAGGACCACATATCCAAGTGGCCTGGGTCGCATTTGAAAAAATCAGATCTGTGTTGTTCAGACTGTCATGAAAGATCAGATACAGGTCGCATGGGGGCAAAAAAATGGGATTTGAGTCACTTCAGCCTGCAGTGTGAACGTAGCCTAAGTTAGCTTCTGTGTTCGGGTGACCGGAGTGTGCTGTGGAAAAGTGACACTCAGAGATATTGTTAGTCATTCAAATAAAGGCAGCGCTGACAGCTCAGACTTATCAGACACACAGGAGACACGTAAAGGAAGCGTGGACAACACGCACATACGAATGCCTCTCAGATAGCTGAGAACCGGTTCAATTCATTCACTTCAAAGAGCCGCTCAAACGACCGACTCGTTCACGAACGTCACACCAGGAATGACAACCTTGCTGAGCCACCAAATGAAACAGATGTTTCTACAAAGACCAAAAACACAACACAGCAGAGGGGTGGAGTCCTTGTGAGTCTCTACTGGAGGCTGCTGTTTCTGGTTGTCTTGTTGATTTCGTGTCACCTCAAAAAATCAATGAAGCCCACAATTTATCAGATTTCATTCTTTAAACTCATAAATCCATCAAGGAAACTCTTCTTTTGTTGATTTGAGTCTTTGTTTTTGACTCGGTTCACCTGAGGGTCGAGGACTGAAACGCTGTTCTCCTGTCAGTCACTTCACAGCTCAGGAAGTGTGTTTCTGTTCAAACTAAAAACACAACACAGCACATTGAACTGACACACTAAGTCGTGGAGTCATTACCTTGTGGATCTGCTGAAGCTCCATTTGTTCCCGTTCAGTTTTATAATGAAATCTTAATTAAAATCATAATCTGTTAAATAACTTATTTGTTTTGTGTTTTTGCTGATTGGAGTCTTTGTTTCTGACTGGGCTCACCTGAGGGTCGAGGACTGAAACGAAGCTTTTCTCCTGTTCTGCTGTCAGTCACTTCACAGCTCAGGAAGTGTGTTTGTGGGTGAAGATAATGTGACTTTTTAAGAGTCACAGTGGCAGAACATCTATTATGTCCTGTCTTGATCTCTTTGTTATCTTTATCAATATCTTGATCTTTGATCTTCCACTTCACTTCCAGTTCACAGTTTTCCTCTGAAGACGTCACGAAGCACTTCAGTGTCTCCTCGTCATCGACTTCATGTTCAGTCACTACTGAAAGAAAAACAACACAAATGACACTAATTAGCTTTTTTTTCTGTGATCACAGCGATAGTGAAGGTTCAAACATCTTATAAATACTCACTGGTTGCTACAGACAGACGCTTGTCAGACCGGTTAACTAGAATGTGGTTCTCTGAACTGTCTGATTTGTATTGTTGACAGTTATAAATACCAACATCCTGATCTGTGACGTTCTTTATCTTCAGAGAACAATCACGTTTAACTTTCAGTCTGTCTGGTTCTATTTCATTGTTTTCTTTCATCTTCCCAAGTTCAACCAGCACTACTACGCGAGTGTTTCCAGGTTTAGAATATCTCCACGTGGTTCCATTACAGTCCCGCTGACCCTCCAGCTCATGTTCACAAGTCAGAGTGACGTCCTCCCCTGCTTTCTGAACAACTGCAGCCACTGCTGAGGAAGAAGAAGAAAACTCATATTAAATCAACATTTTAAGACAAATTGAGTCATTTCAGACACTTGTCCTGTCAAATAAACTAAACTCACTACTTTTTGTCGTAACGTTCATCTGTAATCAATTACAATTTAAGACATACTTTATCAACCGTTCAGTAACCTTTCATTCATTCTAGTCTGTAAAGTAACTCCACTACTTTTGGAAGAAGTAACTAATAACTTGTGGAGGACTGATTCTCAGTTACTTCTAGAAAACTGAGTGTTGAAGTTTTCTGACTGAAACTGAGCAGATGGAAAAAAACATGTTGGTGTCCTGAAATACATCAGAAGTGAAAACTAAAATGGTGTTTGAGAGATATTTTCCAGTAATCTGAGTACTTACCTGCAGACTGAAGCACAAAGAGGTGAAGTAGAAACATTTCCACAGGTCTGAGTTCAGCCGTCGTCTCACTTCGTCTCACTCCAGTCGTGTTCTCGCTCTGGTTTTAAGATGATCTCTTCAACTTCCTGCAGTTCACTGACGTCACTTCCTCATCTTCACTTCAGTCATATTTAGCTTCTTATCAGCTTTCACATCGTTTTCAGTGTGAACAACGTTAAAGCAGCTGATAAAAAAGAGGAACTTGTGCATGAGATGATGAAATGTGCACGACCCGATGCAAACCCAAACACAGACACACAGACAGACGAGTGTTACAGAGGTTTACTGCAAGTTAAAGGCAGAAGTATCCTCATTCACAACCAGGAAGAGAGTCAGGGCCCGAAGCAGAGTCTACAAACGGAATGTCAGGACCGTGAGCAGAGGCAAACCCAGCGGATTTACACTGGTAGAGTGCTGGAGGGGGTGAAGGAATGATGGATGGATGGATGAAGGATGGATGGATGGATGGATGGAATTTATCTCCCAGAGTATATAAATGATCAAATATCAAACTGTTGCTTCATTCAGGGACTTCAGAAAAACACTGTAATGAGTCCCTGGCTGAGAAGTGTCGGTAGAATTTTGCAATGAAAGACCAGTAAAGAGCACTTCCTCTGAATCAGTTTTTATTCTCAGATTCATTTTAACAGCTCAGTTCTGTGTTAAATAAAAGAAGCAAAACCAAACAATAGGCGTGTTTACATGGACCAAAATTGATCAGATTAATTGCTGACCTGATTAAATTTTCACCATATAAACACTTTGATCCGATCGTATTTGCCCGGTCCGATTAAAATTTTGATCGGATCAAAGGGGGTGGTTTAAACACAGCCATCGGCTTAATCCCAGCAGTTGGAGCTTTCTGCGCATGTCTGTGACGTCAGCTCACCCGACGTCATGACGCTGCCGGTACCGGCGTCTGTGTTTTGAACAAGATGGCGGTAAGGGTGAACTGGACTGTGGAAGAAACGGATACGCTTTTAAACATTTTAAAAGAATTGGAAATAGTCGAAAGGCTGGACGGCCGGAAAGTCCGAAATAGTGAACTGTTTAATGAGGTTCATGAGAAGCTGGGAGAGTGTGGAGTCAGCAGGTCAGTAGACTAAATAAAAAACCGTTGGAAGGCACTGAAGAGCGCTTTCTATCAGGCGAAGCTAAAGACAAGCCGAAGCGGAGCAGCAGCCCCAACCAACTTTCGTTTTTATAATTTAATGAACGAGATCATTGGAGGTCGGCCGCTGTCGAATTTGGATGACACTGGGGTGGATGTGGGGTTTCCAGACGACAGCTCTCCTGAGACGCCCGAAAGCGCATGTGGTAAGTTCTGATGAAACTGCTGTCGGCTCTTTTTCCATAGTTCACCGTTTACTTCAGGTTGATCTAGCGAAGGCCTGCTAGTTTAACCAGGGCTTCCAGATAATCGTCCAGCCACAGAGTGAAAAACATATTTTCCTCCTTGAAATGATGCTACCACGATAACGACTCTTTTCACATTTCGATGATACAAACAGCGCGTTTGAGGAGCTGGAAGACTGTAACTCTCCTCAGCCTGAACAGGACAGAAGGGAGGACATCAACTCTGAAGCTCCAGCAAGAAAAAGTAAGTGAGCAAAACTGTCACATCATAAAAAAATTGAAGTCTTTGGCATTACTTTTGTATGCTGCATAAAAACGAAAAAAGCCATTGGACACGTATTTTGTTTTTATTTCAACAAAATAATTTTTTTTTAATTCTGACTGAAGTGTCCAAACACAGAACAGGAATCTGTGCTCACAAAAATGTTTTAAAATTCAAATAAATGCAAACTAACTATATAGAAAAAGCCCATACATTCTGTTCACTTTCATTGGCTGTACTGGCACCTGTGAATGTAACATTTGAAGGTTTTTTTTTTTTCTTTTTTTTTCTTACAAGGTTGCTCTGAAAACATAAATACAGGAGTTGGTTATAAGTTAATTGCATGACTGTTAAATAATAAAGGATTGACCTTTGAAACTTACGGTTTTGCAAACTAAAAATATTTTCACAGAACGGAAGTCGTCATCTGGCGATGCAACACTTCTGAACGACTGGTCAGCTCAGCAGAAAGCCTTCCTGGACAGGATGGAACAACAGCATGAAAGAAACTTGGAAAGAGAAGAGAGAATGTTGTCACACTTCCTGGAGGAAAGCACCCGCTCAACGGAACGTCTTATGGGGCAAATGTTGGATGGTCTGAGACTTCTCCTTCCTCAACCCGACTCAGCACCTCCATCAGGACACGGCCCACCAGTCCACCATCATCCACAGTCCTTCATCCAAGCTCCCAGCTCTGGAGTTCACATGCCACCTTACTACCCTGAGAACAGTACAAACTATGATTACAATCTACACAATTTATAGAATTCAATATTACTGTTGCCAATTGTTGATGAAATGACATTTTAGTTGTTGCTGGGTTTAAAATAAGTTTTGGTTATGTTCTGACACCCCAATTAAATTTTCACTGTACTTGTTTTGATTGTTAAACAGATTTGTATACAGTGTATGCACATATATTGTATATAGTTGGTATACTTATGAGTGTATATATTGTATATAGCTGGTATACTTGTGAGTGTAACAGTTTACAAATTTACATTTGCACCTTTTCTTCTTTCTTTTTTTTTTTTTTACAACTAATGTTTACCTGCTGTCGTACGATGTTCTGTTTTTGAAATCATACTTGTTTGCTGTTTTAGTTTGAGGGAGAAGTCTGTCATGGAAAAATAAAAAAAAATTGTTCCTGTTTGTCAGATTTAACTTACTTGTTAATGGATGTGACCAGTGACCAGAGGAAAGTGGGTGGACATGTCGGTCTTCAGTGCCATCCTTGTACTGCTGCCACTGGAGCTGCTCTGCAGAGTGACTGCTGGTCTGAGCTGAGGGTCGACGGCGTCAAAATCTCCAGCACCCTCCATCCAGCTGCTGTTAATATTGTCTTGCTCATTTTGGCAAAAGTTATGGAGTGCACAGCAGGCTGCAATCACGGTTGGTGAGAAGGTAAAGTGAAAATCACTTCGTTTCAGCAGCACTCTCCACCTTGACTTCAAAATCCCAAACGTGTTCTCCACAGCAACACGAAGGGAGCTCAAGTAAACATTGAAGGATTGTTCCTCCGCGGTCAAATGTGGAGAATTTGTGAAGCCTTTCAGTAACCAGTCAAGCAGGGGATAGGCAGGATCTCCAACAATTTGGAGCCCTACCTCTTCTCCCTCAATGTTTTTTACAACCTAAAAAAGGAAAAGGTTTATTGTTTTCTGAAACAATGTAGTCAAATATTGAGTGATTTCTTTATTCTCACAGTAAAAGGTTGGACACTACCTTTGGCAGCAGGTGAGCTCTTTAAAATAGATCTGAATGACACAAAACATTAGCATCATGGGCGCTTCCTGGCACTCTGCAGCTGATGCTCCGAAACCTGAAACATGCAACTTCATTAATGTAAATTTGTCAGTTTGTTTTAAATAGAAATAGCTGAAACAAAATAGGAGTTTTCATTTCATATTTCTGAAACAGTTTTATTGACATCTTTTACAGTAATTAATAACAATGTTAGATTTAAAAAAAAAAAGTAAAACCTAAATATTTCAAACTTCTTTAACAATTTACTAATCAATTAAAAAGCAAACCTGTATTTGTGGTCAACTACAGCCTGGAGCACATAGGAAGACCAGCCTTTTCTGTTTACAAAGTCCTTGTAGCCATCTGAAGGAGGGAGGATAGGAATGTGTGTGCCATCAATTAGTCCCATAATTTGGGGGACATGATGGGACTCCTCAAAGCTCCTGGCGATCTCCAGAGCATCGTCCTCATTTGGCATACAGATCAGCTGTTTAATAGGTCCTTTAATCATGGCTTTGCAGAATAAATATACAAACTTTTTTACCGTGCTTTTGTGGACACCGAACTGATTCGAAATGACACGATACTCTGCACAACTCCCGAGTTTATAGAGTACAACTGCAACGCGCATCATCAGCGGGACAGGAGCCCTGACAGCAGCGTCATTTGGTGCCATGTCATGTTCCATCATCGTGCATAGTTTGATGAAAGACTGTCTCTTCATTCGGAAATTTTCTTTCCATTCCACGTCTGTGAACTCCAGCAACACAACCTTATCCCACCATTCCCGGCTTCGGACTTTCATCCACAGATGTCTCGTCTTAGGGGGCGGGGCAGGTAGCAGAGTAATCCGTGCCACATCACGTAAAAAGCGTCCCGTGCTCGTCTCGTCCTAACTATAGTTTGTGCCAAGAGAAGGCATCTTTGATGCTGTAGTCTCAAAAAAACAGAAAGAATAAAGGCAACAAACGTAATAACTCGGGTGAATTCCATTTTAAATGTTCGCGGGCTTCCGGGTAAAAGCCGGTTCCGGGAGCTAGTGCGCATGCGCAAAGCGGCAACGTCACAGTGCAAAGCATTCTGGGATTAATCCACGGAAATTAATCAGATCACATTTTGGAACATATAAACAGTCACAATATTCCGATCAGTTTATTAGGTGTTCATATAAACGGGCTAATCGGATCTCCTGATTGGAATAAATTTGATCTGATCAGCAAAATGTGACCATGTAAACGCACCTACTGATCACAGTCAAGAGACACAAAACAACAACCGGCAACATTTCTGTCAACACATTTAACTATTTCATCTGTGTAAATGTTCACATGAGAGTCCTGAAACTAAACTTCAACTCCTGAAGTAGAGGTGGTCAGGAGAACACTAAACCCAAGTTGTGAGACGTTTCAAATAACAGCATGCAACATTTAGATTATAGAATAATGAAAACAAAACTGAAAAAATAAACTTTTCTGTGAACACCAAAAGCTTGACATTCACAATCTCTGGTTAAATTTGTAGAGATAAGTTTTCTTCACAGGAGTCACGAAACACTTTCAAGAGAATATCTCCTCTTCATATCTCCTGAAAAGCTGCAATCTGCCACTTTGTCGTAGTACCAACACAAGACTCTGTTTACATGACAACGCTTCAAGTAAAAACACTTTTGTTGCGAGTTTTCATTTCAAAAAAATTTCCTGTTCACATGGCAACATTTTGAAAGCGATATACGTTTCCATGGAAACCGAGGGGATGCTGAAAACGGTGTTGTTTTCATGTTGGAGCGCTGGTTCTGTTTTACCCGTTTCCAGGGAGACGAAGCATTTTCTAAATGTCTCCCACTCCGTCTCCATGGACACGAAGGAAAACGCAACTTGTTGAAAATTCTAAGACGCCATCTCCATGAAAATGGGGGAAAACACAAATTTTTGAAAATACTCTGTCTCCATGGAAACAGGCAAACCAAAACCAGAGGTGCAAAATGAAATCGACATCGTTTTCAGCATTTCTGTTTCCATGGAAACAGACATTGTCTTTAAAATGTTGACCAATGAGAACCGTTTTTAAATGACAATGATGCTCGGAGCCACTGGAAACACAGCTGTTGGAAAATACGACGACTTTTAGACAAATTGTTTTTTCCCCATTTCCATGGAGACAGAGTTGTAGCATTTTGAAGCATTCTCTTCGAGCACCGTTGTTGTGTAAACAGACAACCAAAACGAAATCAATAAAAGGAGAGATAAGGCTGATTTACTTTGCTAATCGCTGCTCCCTGTATCTGCGGAGCGGCTCCGAACACTCAAATCTTGTTTTCTTCTGAGTGAAACTTCCAGCAGAAACAGCTCACTCCAGTGAAGAGCCGTCGTTTTCTCCACAGCTAACCAGGAAGTAACAGTAAACAAAGGATCAACAAGAATTCTTTCACCAGATCAGCAAATAAACTAAAGCCTTTAAAGTGAAGTTTGGGTTTTGTTCAGCATGAAAGACGACGGCTGCTCCAGGTCAGAGCATCTCACACGTTTTCATAGTTAACAGGGACTTCCTGTCTGTCTCCGTTAAGAAACACCTGTCAGGAAACACAACAAGGCAGGAAAAATCAAGACCTGGAATGTTTAATTAATTAAAAAAAAAAAAGTAAAATCATATTATTATCCATCATTTGAATATACATGTGGCGAAAATGGGACCGATACCTCACAACCAGAGATGATAACCTGCTTTGTTCTTAATTTCTGTTTTATTCCACTGCTTGTACAAAGTTATGCTCTTATTCTCACTTGTTATTGTTTTCACTACTGTTCTACATCTTGATTATCATGAGTATTTGTATTATTGTTTAAACTTCTAATCCTGTATTATTGTTTAAACTTCTGATTTTTTGTTATTGCTTTTTTGGATAAAAATAAAGTATAAAAAAAAAAAATTAAAAAAAAAAAAAAAAAGAGTTCAACTGCTCTGTCATATAGATTATCCGTGCGTTTCAGTTCCATAAAGCCAGGGCTGAAAGTCCAGCTTGCCTTGAGGTAGGCGACCAACAACTTAGGTGCATACCGCCCCCTACTGTATCTCTTGGTGAATGTAAATCAGAGGGTCTGGATCTGCTGTTGTTAGAAGCTAGAAGGCGCTGAGTCGCCAACTCGAAATCTGATTGGTTGAAGCAGCTGTCTGTGTGACGCTTCACTTTACTTCACTGCGCCATCAGGAACGGACAGTGAAGGCCTCGGGCAGATTTCTTTGACCCTAGCAACAGATGATGCCTGAAATCTGATTGGTTAAATGATTTAATATGAAAAAAACATGTCTGGAAGCAGCGCAGCCACGGGAAAACTATGAAAGGAACCAGAACATACCGTTTGGAATCATTTATTAATTATTTATGGACAAAATATAATTTACATCAGTCTGTAATTCAGATACTTTTTAGGCCAGCAGAGAAGGCTTTGCAGGCCCTGACGGCCCACAACTGGATTCTCCGAATCATAGAAGGCATCATAGAAGGGGAGGAGGCAATCAGAAATGTCTGCGAGGAGTTCAGAGTGAAAATGTGAGTTGTTAAACTCCCATTTTTAATGCACATTTTAAGCTCTAACCTCTGACGCCCTATGCTCATATATGTACTAAACCCTGCTCCTAAGCACTTGAATGCACTACCCTGCTTTGCCAATATGTACTCTGTATGCATATAGTATGCTATCATGTCCTCTCTTGTAAGTAGCTTTGGACAAAAAAAATACCTGCTAAATGTAATGTGACATATTGTAATTTTAAAGAAAGTGCCCGAAGCTGTTATTGATTTGTTTTTCAATTAACAGAGTACATTTCCAGACTAAAATTGTATTCATTTGCCCTGATTTCTTACAGGTTGAGTCCTGCAGAAATTTCTTTCCTGAGAGAGTACCGTGATGTGATGACACCTTTGGTAAAGGCTTTGAACATCCTGCAGTCTGAAACCCACACGCACATGGTGTGGCTCCTGCCGCTGAGCTACCAACTAAAAGCAAAGCTCAGCAGTCTGGAAACCTCCTCCAAGATATGCCTGCCACTCGTCAGAGCCATTCAGGATGGTGTCTCAAAACGGTTTGGTCCGATGATGGAGGATCCAGAGCTGATAGCTGCTGCCATCTTCCTCCCGAAGCTCAAGACCAACTGGACTGAGAAGGCAGATGTCACTGAAGCAGGTATGATTTCATCTTTTGACACGATGCCGTAACTATGCATAATCTTAATACTAAGGGAGAGTACAGAAAAGATTTCTATTTGAAATGAAGCGTAAATAGTAGGGCTGTACAATTATGGAAAAAATAATAATCACGATTATTTTTAGGGCCCGACCAATTCATCGGCCAGCCAATTATATCAGATTGTATTAGCCCTTTTCAAAATAATCATCATCGGCTGGGATTTTGCCAATTCAATGCCGTTATATTCTTAATTTCTCATAAAACAGTATAGATGTAGAAGTGTCTGAGTTGTGCAGAACGATGTCCTTGCACCTTTTGTCCACCAGAGGGAGCTCTGACTCCATTTACATCCATCGTCCTCACTGCTGTTTTCTCAGCGGAGGGGCTCCTCCATTCTTCACATATCTGCTTTGGAGCATGCGCACTGATCCACACATCCTGGGGGAGCTTTTCCAGCACAATCTGCTCCTTCTCATCACTTCTGTCGGCAGACCTTCTCATCCGTCCTGACAGAGTCTGCTCTCTCCATTCACAAGTTTTTCCATTCTCTGGGTGTCTTTGTAGATGGAGCTACAACCTGATGGCTTCACACAGTCACTTTTCAAAGTAGCGTCCATCATGTTTTGTTTGCTGTGGCGCTCTGGTGCCATATCGGTTGGGCCCTAATTATTTTGATTAAAATTGAAATTATGAGTAACATACACAATCATTCATTGATTTCAAAAAAGTGTTTATTGAACCACTAAAACTCAACTTCATATATATATATATATACATATATATCTGTAAAATAATAAATTAAAAAAAAACAACCAGAAATAAATTAGAAGTGAGCTATAATCTGGTACTAAGCGTGTTTTCCATTCTGATCAGTGCTGATGTACATAGTCCCTTTACATTAATTAAATCTGAAATTAAATTCAGAAAATAAATAGAAACACATACAGGAGTAAAATAATATATGAAAATAATATTACTAAGAGAAACATGAATACTCAGTTTATATGCATTCCTGCTACATATGTGACATTCTTTTCATTATTTTTATGATCATGAGAAGGCAAAATCGAAATCGCGATTAAAATTTTACTTATTGTGCAGCCCTAGTAAACAAATTTCAAAGGTGTAAAAAAAAAAATATATCAACAAATATAGTTAGTTCGAGGCTTGAAGAGTTGGGACGTGCCTTTTTTCGGCATACTTTTGCTCGGTTGCTGGGAGCCTTGTGACCCTGTTGGTTGGAGCTGCGGAAGCCCTCCAAAGGCTGTAACCGTGCCAACCTCTTCCATCTACGCCGCGGTCCCTGCTAGCGGTGTATGCCCCCTTTCCTCGGCTGCTGCACTGTTGTTTTTTGACCCGCTGCTTATGCTCGAGCTGCGTCGCAGCAAGGCCGGGCGGGGCCATCTGGTGGCTGTTCCCCCCTCTGGCTGGGGGTTTGTGTGCTTCATGCCTGGTGTCGCGGTGGGTTGTGCTGGTGGCGTACACCCTCTTCCCACAACCCACCGTCTTGTGGCGTGGCCTCGGGTGGAGGACTAGCCGAGTCCCTGGTGATGGACAGCTCCCACCGTTGTGTGGCCTGTGGGGCCCTCCTGCAGGCGGATGATGGTCACGACTTCTGTCCACGGTACCTTGGCCCTGTTCACCTCGGGGAGGCACTATCGGACCACCCCTATATGAACTGCAGCTTCATGCGTTATGCTCAGCAAACTGCTCGTCTGGCACAGGTGTCTGCAGCGGCCGGGGTAGGCCAGGAGTCCTCCTCGCCGGCGCCGCTGCCTGCTGCTCAGCCACAGCGGTCTTTAGACACAGGTGCCCTCCCTCTGCGTTCGTGGTACCTCCCTTTGAGGACTTCCTGAGGGAGCTGCACTCCTGCTGGAGGGATAGCACCACCCCCTCCAGAGTGTCTGCAGATGGTCGGGCCTTGGCGGCCATGCACGAAGTGGCGGCGGCCGGTTTGGAGCAGATGCCCGATGTTGAGCCGGCCATGGCGGCTCCCATCGTGTCGGCGGAGGAGTCCCTCCGGCCTGAGGCGCGGTGCCCCCGTCCTGAGTGCCGGATCACAGACGACCTCCTTACAAGGGTCTACAACGCTGATGCGTGTGCTGGGCGGATGGGGAATTCCCTGGCTCACCTCATGCTGGCACTCTCGGCCTCTCTGCAGGGAGGCGTCGCGGACGCTGCCGCCGTTGGCTTCTCTGATGTGGTGCTGCAGGCCTTTGCCCTCATCACGCGGGACCTGGGACGGATGATGTCGTTGCTTATTTTGGCACGACGCCAGGTGTAGCTGGCGCAATCCCCCTTGTCAGAGGCCTCTCGTCGGGCTCTCCGGGGGTTGGCGGTGGAGCCCGGGCAGCTCTTTGGTTCAGCCGCCGTGGAGGTGTTGGAAAGGTCGGCCCGGGCTCGTAACACCCAGTGACAGTTGGTCGGCATCAGTAGGGACTGTGCCCCCCGCGGGGCTTCAGGGGGTCCTTCCGGCTGTTCCCATTTTTGTCCGCCTCCGGGACCCCACCCCGCTGCGGACTACGCCCCGGAAGGGGTGTCGCAGGGCCGGGGGCCTTTCGTCCCCCCACCCCCACCCCCTGGACAGGCGTCTCGGCGCACCCAGCGTGCGTTCCCCAGTGGTCGCCCCTCCGGCGCCCCTTGGAGCTGGAGGACCAGGGACTGATGCCCGGAGGCTGGTCGTCGGAACTTTTTCTCATCAGCAGCTTCGCCTCTGGGCAGCCACGGCCGCAGATCCCTGGGTAGTGTCCGTCCTGACCCAGGCTGCAGTTCTGACGCCGGTCCCCCACCTTTCACCAGGTCACCATGACCTTCATCAGGGACCCGGCGCAGGCTTTGGACCAGGAGCTGGCCTCCCTCCTGGCCAAAGGGGCAATCGAGGCTGTGGACCCCCTGGTGACCCAGGGGGTTTCTATTCACCGAATTTCCTTGTGCCCTAGAAGACTTGGGGTTGTCACCCCATATTAGATCTGAGACACCTCAACCGCTGCTTACGGGCTCTGCCGTCTCGCATGTTGACGCTGAAGGAGGTCCTGCGGTCCGTCTCTCAGGGGGACTGGTTCACGTCAGTCGATCTCCAAGATGCCTGTCCCCATTGTGCCTCAGCACGGTTCCTTCGGTTTGCCTTCAGGGGCCGCCACTGGCAGTTTCGGGTGCTTCCCTTCGGGCTTTCCCTCTCGCTGTGGGTCTTTACCCGGGTTGTGAAGGCGGCCCTGTACCCCTTACAGGCGCAGGGTATGACAATGCTACCGTATATAGATGACTGGCTAAATTGTGCACCATCGTGGGCGCAGGTGGCCCTGTCCACTGCCACATTTCTTGCCCACGTGGAGCGGTTGGGCCTCAGGGTCAACCGCCTGAAGTCCTGCCTGGTTCCTGTCCAGAGGATAGACTTCCTTGGGGTGACTCTGGACGCTACGGTCATACGGGCTTGGCTGTCCTCTCGCAGGGTGGACAATGTTCTCGGCCTCCTTGGCCTGTTCCGGAAGGGTGTCGTCGTGCGTTATGGCACCCTTCTTTGGCTGCTGGGGAAGCTCACTTCCCTTACGACAGTTGTCCCTCTGGGCCTGCTGTTGTTGTGCCCCCTGCAGAGGTGGTTGAACGGCTTCCACCTGGACGCCCGGTGGCATTGCCACCGGAGGCTCAGGGTGTCGTGGCGGTGTCTTGTCGCCCTGGCCCCGTGGAGAGACAGGGCTTGGCTGTCATGGGGCATTCCGCTGGGCGCAGCCCCTGCCCACCACGAGACCGTCACCTCGGATGCCAGTCTCACGGGATGGGGTGCGGTCTGGCGAGGTTGGGGGTCTGCCCGGGACGGTGCTGCGGGAGGGACACACGCTGCTCCTGGTGGCCCCCTTCTGGCCGGGATGGACTTGGTTCCCCCTGCTCCACAGGCTGTCCCGCAGCGGCCCGTGGCGCCTTCCCTGCAGGAGGGATCTGCTGTCCCAGCACAGCGGCTGGATCTGGCATCCCTGCCCTCACCGTCTCTGCCTTTGTGCTTGGCTTCTGAGGGGGCCGAGCCGCTGTTGAGCAGGTGTTCGGGGCCGGTCCGGCGCGCCATTCTCAATGCTAGGGCACCATATACCCGGTTGCTGTATGCCAGCAGGTGGTGGTTATTTGCGCAGTGGTGCAACGGCTGCGGGGCGGACTCAGTGCTTTTCCCGGTTCCGGTGGTTCTGGACTTTCTGCAATCCCTCTTGGACAGGGGCCGCTCCCCGTCCACCCTGCGGGTGTATGTAGCAGCGATTTCTGCTGCCCATGCGCCTGTCGCAGGCGGCACGGTTGGGGGCCACACTCTGGTGTCGGCCTTCCTCCAGGGGGCCTTGCAGCTTCAGCCCCCTAGAGTCCCACGGGCACCAGCCTGGGAGTTACATCTAGTGCTGGACTGTGCCTGCCTCCCTTTGAGCCTTTGGCGAAGGCGGAGCTGCAGTGGGTGTCCCGTAAGACGGCGTTTCTGCTGGCCATTGCTACAGCGAAGCGTGTAGGGGAGCTGCACGCGCTGTCTATCCACCCAACGTGCCTCCGTTGGCACCCGGATGGGGCAGGTGTCACACTTTGGCCAAATGCCACCTTCCTACCTAAGGTGTTGTCACAGCGAGCCGGCCAACCCATTTGGCTTGCTCGATATGATCCCCCGTCGGACGACCCGGGGGGCCGGTCGGAACTCCTCTGCCCAGTCAGGGCCCTGCGATGCTATATAGCAGCTACGGCGGACGTGCGGGCGTCAGACAAGTTGTTTGTCTGCTACGGTGGCTGTCATAACGGCTGTGCGTTGTCCAAGGAGCGACTGTCCCACTGGGTGGTAGACACGATATGTCACGCTTATCAGGCCGCGGGCCGGCCTGTGCTCCAGGGGGTGCACTGCCACTCTACCAGGGCGGTGTCTACATCTTAGGCCGCCCTGAAGGGGGTGCCCCTGGAGGAACTGTGTGCTACTGCATCCTGGCACCTTCTCCAGGTTTTACAGACTGGATGTTGTGCCTCCACATCCGCTCCGAGTGCTGCTGGACCCAGCAGAGGCGTCTCAATAGGTGGGTGCCTGACTTCCTCGTGACTGAGTTGGCATTCGTCATTCCAGTGCTTTCAGCAACACCTCTGGCGGTCAGTAGGAATGAAATAGAACGAGAGTTACGTATGTAACTACGGTTCTATGAATCCCGGAGGGACGCCAGAGCACTCTGTAACTCGGAATCCTCGTAGTTCGCCAAAGGATTCCGTACGAGCCAAATCTGGGCCAGGGAACCGGTATTTATACGGTACCGGTGTTACCCGGGGAGTCACGAGTTACGTTTGTTGGTATACATACTCGAACTACGCATGCGCGAAGGGAACATTCCAGTGCTTTTTGTGAAGAAATCGCCGCAGCTGTGTATGCTTTTTTGACGCTCAGCTGGAGCCGAACGTGTGTGTGGCAGTGGCGGCTGGTGCAGTTTTCTCCAGGGGGGGCGATAACTCTAAAATAGGCATATGCCAGAAACAGGGTTTCTATCGATTTTAATGAATTTAGGAGTTTTTTAAACATTTTGAATTAAATTTAAGACAGATGCAAAGTCAGAAGGAAAATTGTAGTCACAGAATTTCATTCAAACAAACCTAATTTATGGCCACAAAACAACCCTAAACAACCAAGATAAAAAAGCAAGCAAACATTTACTTAAGAATTAAACCATTATATTTGCATAAATTACAAGTGCAAAAAGCAACAATACTTTTGTATTACTACTTTTTGTACATAAATTGTGCCCTTCTGTCCTTCAGAGAAGCAAATTTCTCAGTGATGATAAACTATTTTATGATTTAAATGTGTTAATTTTATGTCAACAATGCAAATTAACATAGCACTTCTATAAAAGTAGACTTTTTTTCTGGAGGGCCTATATCAAGATGTGTGTCTGACAATATAGCAGTATTAAAAACATTGTGTGTACACCATTTACACTATTTATCTTACCTCTGTAGCTACTCTCTGAAGATCAACTGGATCCAGTGTGCGGCGTTTCTTGGCCAGCTGAGATACACTGCCTCTGTGTTCTCCACAGAGAGTAATCAGGGAATCTGCGTCTCCAATTTATCATTTCCATCTTCAGTGCCTTGATCTGTCTGTCAGCGACATGTCAGCGCCTCCCATGGCGGGAGGGTGGTGGTACGAAAATAATCCCTTTGTATTCAGCTGTGAGCCATGAAATGTGCGCCCCCAAATCGCCCTGTCTCTTGTATTGAAGAGGAGCTGCTGCGCATGTCCAACTTTCAACGAGAGTCTCTGGCCAAAGATTTTTGCTCCCCAGAGCGGAAACCGGACGTACGTCACTAATCACACAACATGGATGAATGAAACAGCCTAATTCATCATCATTCCCGATATAATTTTTATTATTCTCATAGAAAAATAGATAAACATTAACTCCATAATATTTTTCATTTATTATTTAATTTTTTTTTTTTTTTTTTGAGTATGAGTGATAATGAGGCGAGTGGTGAGTGACGCCCTGGCGCCCTCTAGTGGCGAGCCGCCCCTGGTGTGTGTGTGTGTGTGTGTGTGTGTGTGTGTGTGTGTGTGTGTGTGTGTGTGTGGGGGGGGGGGGGGGGGGGGGGGGGGGCATTAATGCCTGATGACAATATTTGTCGGCGTATAGGAAGCAATGTGTGAACGCGCCCAGCCCTAATATTTACACTAAGTAACACAATCACAAAGCAACAACACACACTGAGACAAAAGAGGAAAGCAGGAAAGAAGTGACAGGGCATGAAACAGCAGGAAGAGGAAACACAAAGAGGGAAACAGACACGAAATATCAAGAAACCATCCAGGGACCACAGGAATCCGAAGAATCTGTGTGAATTCACTGTTTCAAACATGAAGCATGTCAGCCTCCAAACTGAAACATTTTCCCTTCAGATTCCATCTGTTTTTTTCTCAGGAGTTGAGCTGAAATGTAAATGATAAAACTATCTGGATCGATGTGTCACTGCTTCCCAAACTGAGCTGGAGGATATTTATCAGTCTGAGGAAGAACTGTCCTCACACTGCTTCTCGTCACTCATTTGAATTTGATGGTGGAGTAGAGGTTGCTGGGCTCAGCGGAGGCTGCTGCAGGAGAAGAAGAAGCTCTCACAGTGCTGTAGGTCACCGTCTCTCCATCTCCACCTTGAGCCTGGGAGAGAGAAGACGTACCACATACTGATCAGAGCTTCACACGGACTCACCATGAGGATCATTCTACCATCTCTCAGCTCAGATCTTTGTTGCTCTGAAGCTTTGAAGCTCAACTTCTAATGGTGCGTTCACACCGGACGCGTTGCAAGCGTCACGGGCGTCGCTTTTACATTCAAAGTCTATGGTGGACGAGCTTCAACGCACCTAACGTGCATCAGGCGCTTTTCGAGCGTCGCTTTCCGAGCGTTTCGAGCATTGGCGACGCGCGTCACGCGCGCCACGCGTTGCAGGCGTCAACGCCTGAAGTTGGGAAAATTGAACTTTGGAAGCGTCAATGCGCGCGTCATCCAATCACAGACGAGCATTCTGAGCGCTGACGCGGGCCAGAACCTCGTCAAACTGGGCCCGGGAGAGGCAGAGGCTCGCCGGCGGCCCGCCGCTGGCGTGGTGTGTCACACCGGGGGGCCCGGGGGCCCACCGTCGGACCCCCGGGACCGACTCAGTGCGACGCCCGGAGCGGGCCCGCTTTGTAGGACCGCTGGGTGAGACCGCGCGTCTCGGTCCTGCTGCGGGTCGCCGGGGAGCCGGTCGGAGAGGCGGGGGCGGCCGACGGTGTGATCCGCGTCGCCCGCCGCCAAAGCCCGACCGAGCCTGGAGGCTGGGCTGCTGGGTTGGGGGAACAGCGCTGGGCGCCGTGCCGGGCGGGGGGCCCCGTGGCGGGTCCAAGGTTCCTGTGTGCTCTGCTTCTCTGCTTCTCTGACTCCTCCTGCTGGAGCCGCTCACTGCGGCTGGCTCACATTTCGCCGAATTCGTCCGAACAAAATCATAAACAGTTCGTATTCAGACAAACAAACGACACACTCGGGCTCTAAACGACCACTTTGTCGCCTAATTTTAAAAAAAAATCGATAAAGTTATACATTTGAAGAGTTTAGTGATTTCTGCACTGATCCCGCCATTGTCAACATGAAGACAGGACACAAGCTCCTCCCACTCCCGCCAGTGAGCTGCCGCGCGTCACGAGCTTTGCAAGCGTCGTGTGTAATTTGAACATGCGTCGAATTCCACACTTTACACGCGTCAACTTTGAGGCGTCAGTGACGCCCCTGACGCTTGCAACGCGTCCGGTGTGAACGCACCAAAAAAGTGTTGGATTTCTTTCAGGATTCGTACATCTGGTCTTCATCTGGACCAGATCTTAACCTTCACTGTCTTGGCATCATTCTGGTTTTTCTGAACTTCTTCAGGAGTTTCTCTCAACCTTCGAAAGTCTTGGTCTTGGTTCTGTCTTAGTCCTGATACCACTCATCTTGACCTGAGTCTAATCTAAACTCGATCCTGATTCAATCTCATTTGGATCCTCTCTAGACCTGGACCTGTCAGAGGTTTGATCTGGTCTCTATCTGGTAGTGCCTGAGAAAACAGTTTTCTCTTGGTCAGGGTTTAAGCTAAGTCCTAAGGTCTTGGTTTAGTCTTGATTTCTCGTCTGATCTGGATCTTGATTTGAACACATAAAAATGTCTTCTTTGCTCCTAATATGATCAGATAATGACCAGGACTTTATTCTGAACTTGTACTGGTCTTACAGCCACTTCTCAACCTCTGAAGTCCCAGTCAGGTCTTGGTTTTGAACCAGTCTTCATCATGACTTGGCAGTGACTTGTTGTTGGTATCAATGCAGTCTCTCCTTGATCAGGTTTGGCCTCAACTTCTGAATTCCTGGTCTGGTCCTGGTCTCATTTATAATCTGTTCTTCACATCATTTCAACCTCTCAAGTCTTGGTCTTGTCTTGGTTTTATCAGTTCTGATGTTTGTCATTAGTTGTTGCCAAATCCCTCAATATCTTGAAAAGTCTTGGTTTAGTCTTGGTCCCAAATCAACCTGGTCTACGTTGTAGTTTTGACTTCAAAAATCTTAATTATGTCTCAGTCTCCTGTAAAGGCTGATCTTTGTCTTGTCTTGAATTCAACCTCAAAACTGGTCTTCTTGTCCTGATCTCTGTTCATTAAATCTCAGTTGTGAGTTGTTCTCAATTCTTTAAAGTCTTGTGACATATCAGTTTGGTTCCAGTTCAGTCTCAATAAGAAATAGTCTCCATCTCATTCTGGACCAAAAGTTCTAACATCTTGGACTTCCCTTGGTCTTCAGTTCATTCTGGTTCTGGTCATGACTTGGTCTGAACTTCTTACAATCTTGGTCGTTTTTTTTTTTTTGTTTGTTTCTTTCTGAGATTCCTGGATGAGAAAACACCATCAGAGACTTTACCCGGACGTCACTGCTGGTCTTCTTGCTGTATGAGATTGTAGCGTAGGAAATCCCATCCTCAGCGTCGGCCTGCACAGAAACACCAGAGCAGCGTTTGGATCAGTTTGACATCAAACTGATTCACTGCCACAATCTGCTAAAGCAATGTGAGAACGTCAGCTCAACTTCTCCTTTTTATTTTGGTTCACTGTCGCTCACTGGAGAGTCTGTCGTCATCATGCACTTTGGAGAGCAGAGAAAAACCATCGTCTACAAACCTACATTTACTTTTTCAAGTAAAAAAAAAAAACAACGTCTTTATTGTTCAACTTTGATCAGTCAGGACAGACAATAATACTCCAGATGATGTTCTCTATCAATTTTAGTCCCATGAATGTTTGAAATTAAGATATTCACCAGACTTCCACCTGATTCCTCAGTCCTGCTCACTGATCTTCAGATGTTATTGGAGAGATATTTTTTATTGCAGAACTCACCGTGTTTTCATCCACCACTGTCTTCTTTCCTGAAAAGACAAAGAAGATGACTTTAACATTTGTGGTCATTGTTGAGATTAAATCTCTCTGATTTCTACCTGGATTACAGCTAATTTGCACAAAAGCCAGTTTAGTGATGGTTGAAACTCATTTTAAGTCAAATTTGCTCTCTCTGTCTCTGGTTAAGATCCTGTTCAGACATCATTTAAACTGCTCTACAACTGGTTTCCATCAGGTTTTCTTGTAGTTCTCACCTTTGGTTCTTTTCCATCTGATGATCACCACAGCTGTGATCAGGAGTACAATCAGACCCAGAGCAACAACCAAGTACAACCACCACCACGAGCCTGGAAAGACAATAAAAACCAGTGGAACCTTCAGGAAGATCTCTTTTCAATGTGATGACCAGAGATGGGACTGATGGCTCTTTGAAGGGAGCCGGTTGGTGAGGAGAAGTTCCTTACAAAGAGTCGTTCAACAGACGGATTCCTTGATGAACGTCACGGGATCTCGATCAGACGGACTGACGGAGACGTCACCCTCATTGAAGGCTCTATCCGCGATTTTAATTTAACCAGGACGAGAAAAATACTTTTTACAACATGTACTACAAAGTCCATGCTATATTTCTGTGAAATAAAATCACACACTGATCAGCGTGTTTTGGATATCTGGCCCCACAAAGCGCTGCCTGAGGATTTAGCGTGACGACCTCTCTGCTCCACTGGCAGCAGCAGCAGGGGGGGGGCGGAGCCAACATCACAAATTCATTTTTGCAGCTACTTTCTGTATTGAACATGTAGTGACATGGTAAATATGCTTTACCTGAGACGAAGTGGCCATTTATTTTGAACAAAAAAGAGTCGAAGTGGCTTCTGCTGTGTTTCCTCTGGAGGATTGTGCACGCGTACGGGATGTGCATGTAGCGCACGCTGTGCACGCTGAGTGGGAGCAGAGCGGAGGGGGAGTGGGAGGGTTTTCTCAATGTGAGGAACCAGTCAGAGAGCTCGGGGGCGGAGCCAACATTTCAAACTGAAGTCAGGGCTCAGAATTGTGCAGAATCCCGGATAGCTCCTTTAATGGTTAAGTCAGTCCGTTATTTTCTGACATCTGACTCTGTCACAGTGAGGTGCTGACTTTTACGGTTGTTTGGTGACCCGGATTTGAAAAGATGTTTGTCAGACAAATGTTGCTTTGGGCTTTACGTTGCTTGTCGTCCTCAGGGAAATGCATTGAAATCCTGTTGTGTGTGTATGTGTGTGTGTGCGTGCGTGCGCGTTTGTTGCATTGGTAAAATCTTTTTGATAAAGTGGTCAATATGGTGTTTCAGATCAAGTGGTTTCCTTGTTAACTGGTGACCAGCATCTGTTGTCATTTCTTGCTGCTGCTACATCTGCTACTAGTAGCAGCAGATATTAAACCCAGGCTCATAAAAGGTCCGACACAATCTGATTTTTAAGCAGGTTTTTCATATCTTCCGGCAGCAAAGGATGCAAAAGAAAGTCTCAGTCACCAGTTAAAGGGCAACTCCGGTTTTTTGACACCTGGACCTTATTTCTAGGTGTGTCATGCTCATATACTCACTCAGACAAACATGGTGCAGCTCAGAGTCCTTCAGAAGTGATTTAGATCCAACCGATGTAGCCGCACTTAGCGGGGGCCATGGCAATGGAGCTTCAGTGCGGGACATAATCTCTGCAAAGTCGCTCATTTCGGCTGTATTTCTTCATCCATCGCCAGTGTTATCATAAAGTCAGCTCGTCTACCGTCTTCAGGTGGGTCAGCTGAAGAGCTGACAGTTTTCTCTAACTTAGCCACAATTAGCTCGGATGGGAACATTGCGGCGCTCCTCTCCCCAGCAGAGAGGCACTTTGAGTCGGCCTCGGCTGTCACGGCGCCCCGGCGTCTGACTTCCAGGGGCCGAGTTGGAAAACGGCCCTCAGCTGCTCCACGGAGGCTCCGGACACCGGCGAAGACGCACGGCTCGTGCGCGGCCGCTGGATGTCTCCCCTCGCCGGGAGGAAGCGTATCTCCGCTCCCCGGCGGATGCGCGCTCCACGCCAGCCGCAGGACGCGCGACGGCCCGCCGCGCTGCAGCCGGAGCTCTCTCCTCAGCGAGAGAATCCAGATCTCCGCAGCCCGGCGGATGCGCGCTCCAAGCCAGGCCGCGGGACACCGCCGGAGGCCCCCCTTCCGACCGAAAGGCAACCCAGCGCCGATGGAGAAAAAAATACAGCCGAAATGAGCGACTTTGCAGAGATTATGTCCCGCGCTGAAGCTCCATTGCCGTGGCCCCCGCTAAGTGCGGCTACATCGGTTGGATCTAAATAACTTCTGAAGGACTCCGAGCTGCACGATGTTTGTCTGAGTGAGTATATGAGCATGCACACACCTATAAATAAGGTCCAGATGTCAAAAAACCGGAGTTGCCCTTTAACAGGGGATCCAGTCGTTCCAAAACACCGGCTCTGCTCCAGTGTCCTGACCTTCAGGTGACTGGAGTGTGCCGTGAAAAACTGAGACTTGGTGATGTTGTTAGTCATTCAAACAAAGGCAGCGCTGACAGCTCAGACTTATCAGACACACAGGAGACACGTGAAGGAAGTGTGGATAACACACACAGCTGAGAACCGGTTCCCTTCATTCACTTCAAAGAAACGCTCAAACGGCCGACTCGTTCACGAACGTCACACCAGGACTGACAGCCTTAATGAGCCACCAAACAAGACGCAGGTTTGGATGTTTCTACCAAGACCAAAAACACAACACAGCAGAGGGGTGGAGTCGTGACCTTGTGAATCTCCACCGGAGGCTGCTGTTGTCTGCTCTGGTTGTCGTGTTGATTCAGCTGGACCACAAAAAAAAAAAAAAAAACCTTTTCGTCATGTCTTCTTTGAACTCATAAATCCATGAAAGAAACTCTCCTTCTGTTGATTGGAGTCTTTGTTTTTGACTCGGCTCAGCTGAGGGCCGAGCTGTTCTCCTGTCAGTCACTTCACAGCTCAGGAAGTGTGTTTCTGTTCAGACCAACAACACAACACAGCACATGTAACTCACACACCAACCTTGTGGATCTGCTGAAGCTCCACTGGTTCCAGTTGTGGTCGACTTTGTGAAGGTTTCTGGTTTTACTGTTGGTTTTGTGTCTCCTGGACAAAAAACACAAAACAAAAAAAATCCACAATTCAACAGAATTAATTCTATTTTTTAATGAAACCTTACTCATAATCAAAATTTTTCAAATAACTTATTTGTGTTTTTAATGATTTGAGTCTCTGTTTCTGACTGGGCTCCCCTGAGGGTCGAGCTGTTCTCCTGTCAGTCACTCCTGGCTCAAGAAGTGTGTTTGTGGGCAGACCAAAAATACAACACGGCACATTTACCTGACAGTGAATGGAGTCGTTACGTTACCTTGTGGATCTGCTGAAGCTCCACTGGTTCCAGTTGTGGTCGACTTTGAGAAGGTTTCTGGTTTTACTGTTGAGTTTGTGTCTCCTGGACAAAAAAAAACAAAAAAAAAAACACACACAAAACAAAAGAAATGCACAATTGAATAGTTTCAATTCTATTTTTTTGAATGAAATCTTAATTATAATCAAAATCTTTCAAGTAACTTATTTGTGTTTTTGCTGATTGGAGTCTCTGTTTCTGACTGGGCTCACCTGAGGGTCGAGGACTGAAACGAAGCTTTTCTCCTGTTCTGCTGTCAGTCACTTCACAGCTCAGGAAGTGTGATTGTGGGTGAAGATAATGTGACTTTTTAAGAGTCACAGTGGCAGAACTTTCATTCTTTTCTGTCTTTATCTGACTGTTATCGTCATCAATATCTTGATCTTTGATTTTCCACTTCACTTCCTGTTTACTGCTTTTATCTGAAGACGTCACGAAGCATTTCAGTGTCTCCTCGTCATCGACTTCATGTTCAGTCACGACTGAAAGAAAAACAACACAAATGAGACAAATTACCTTTTTTTATGTGATCACAGCGATAGTGAATGTTCAAAAAGCTTATACATACTCACTGGTTGCTACAGACAGAAACATGTCAGACCAGTTGACTTGAATGTGTCCCAATGATCCGTCTGATTTGTATTGATAACAGACATAACGACCAACATCCTGAACTGTGACTTTCTTTATCATCAGAGAACAATCAGCTGTAACTCTCAGTCTGTCTGGTTCTGTTTCATTGATCTCTTTTAGCTTCCCAAGTTCAACCAGCGCTACTAGGGAAATTCTTCCAGGAGTATAGCTCCACGTTGTCCCATTACAGTCCCGCTGACCCTCCAGCTCATGCTGACAAGTCAGAGTGACGTCCTCTCCTGCCCTCTGAACAACTGCAGCCACAGCTGAGGAAGAAGAAGAAAACTCATATAAAATCAACATTTTAAGACAAACAGTCATTTCAGTCACTTATCCTGTGAAACAAATTAAACTCACTTCTCTGTATTCTAATGTTCAACTATAATCAACTACAACTTAAGACATACTTTATCAAAAATTTCATAGCTTTTCATTTATTCCAGTGTGTAAAATAACTCCCTTTTTGGAAGAAGTAACTAATAACTAGTGGAGGACTGATTCTCAGTTACTTCTACAAAACTGAGTGTTGAAGTTTTCTGACTGAAACTGAGCAGATTGAATAAAAAAAAAACATGTTGGTGTCATGAAATACATCAGAAGTGAAAACTAAAGTGGTGTTTAGAGATATTTTCCAATAATCTGAGTGCTTACCTGCAGACTGAAGCACAAAGAGGTAAAGTAGAAACATTTCCACAGGTCTGGTGTCTCACTCCAGTCGTGTTCTCGCTCTGGTTTTAAGATGATCTCTTCAACTTCCTGCAGTTCACTGACGTAATTTCTTCATCTTCACTTGAGTCATATTTAGCCTCTTATCAGCGTTCACTTCGTTATCAGTGTGAAAAACGTTTAAGCAGCTGTTAAAAAGGAGGAACTTGTGGATGAGATGATGAAATCTGCACGACCCGGTCACAGCCCGAGGTGAACCCAAACACAGACAGACGAGTGTTACAGAGGTTTACTGCAAGTTAAAGGCAGAAGTATCCTCAATCACAACCAGGAAGAGAGTCAGGGCCCGAAACAGAGTCTACAAACCAAATGATCAGGACCGTGAGCAGAGGCAAACCCAGAGGATTTACACTGGTAGAGTGCTGGACAGGGCGAAGGAATGATGGATGGACGGATGGATGGATGGATGGATGGATGGATGAAGGATGGTTGGACAGATGGATGGAATTTAGCTCCCAGAGTATATTAATGATCAAATATCAAACTGTTGCTTCATTCAGGGACTTCAGTAGAACACTGTAATGAGTCCCTGGCTGAGAAGTGTCGGTACAATTTTGCAATAAAAGACCAATAAAGAGCACTTCCTCTGAATCAGTTTTTATTCCCAGATTCATTTTAACAGCTCAGTTCTGTGTTAAATAAAAGAAGCAAAACCAAACAATGATCACAGTCAAGAGACACAAAACAACAACCGGCAACATTTCTGTCAACACATTTAACTATTTCACCTGTGTAAATGTTCACGAGAGTCCTGAAACTAAACTTCAACTCCTGAAGTAGAGGTGGTCAGGAGAACACTAAACCCAAGTTGTGAGATGTTTCAAATAACAGCATGCAACATTTAGATTATAGAATAATGAAAAAAAAAAACTGAAAAAAAAAGATTTTCTGTGGACACCAAAACCTTGATATTCGCAATCTCTGGTTAAGTTTTTAGAAATAACTTTTCTTCACAGGAGTCACGAAACGCTTTCAAGAGAATATCTCCTCTTCATATCTCCAGAAAAGCTGCGATCTGTCACTTTGTTGTCGTACCAACACAAGACTCCGTTTGCATGACAACGCTTCAAGTAAAAACCCTTTTTGTGAGTTTTCATTTCAGAAAATTTTCACGCTTACATGGCAACATTTTGAAAGAGATATATGTTTCCATGGAAACAGAAGGGCTGCTGAAAACTGTGTTGTTTTCATGTTGGACCGCTGGTTGTGTTTTGTCTGTTTCCAGGGAGACGAAGCAGTTTTGAAATGTCACCATCCTTCTGACTTTTTGGGTTTTAAGCAGGAGGTGTCAGAAAAGTTCCCACAGGGAGAACTGGCTCGTGGCGGCCAGGCGTTCATAGCGACGCCGCTTTTTGATCCTTGGATGTCGACTCTTCCTGTCATTGTGAAGCAGAATTCACCAAGCGTTGGATTGTTCAACCACTGATAGGGAACGTGAGCTGGTTTAGACCGTCGTGAGACAGGTTCGTTTTACCCTGCTGATGATGTGTTGTTGCAATAGTAATCCTGCATGAAGAAAAACGCAACTTGTCGAAAACACTAAGATGCCATTACTATGTTAATGGGGAAAACACGACTTTTTGAAAATACTCTGTCTCTGTGGACGCAGGAAAACCACAACCAGAGGCACAAAATGAAATCGACATCGTTTTCAGCATTTCAGACATTGTCTTTAAAATGTTGACCAATGAGAACCGTTTTTAAATGACAATGATGCTCGGAGTCACTGGAAACACAGCTGTTGGAAAATACGTCGACTTTTGGACAAATTGTGTTTTCTCCATTTCCATAGTGACAGAGTTGCAGCATTTTTGAAGCATTTTCTTTGAGCACCGTTGTTGTGTAAACAGACACCCAAAACGAAATCAATAAAAGGAGAGATGAGGCTGATTTACTTTGCTAATCGCTGCTCCCTGTATCTGTGGAGCGGCTCTGAACACTCAAATCTTGTTTTTTTTTGAGTGAAACTTCCAGCAGAAACAGCTCACTCCAGTGAAGAGCCGTCGTTTTCTCCACAGCTAACCAGGAAGTAACAGTAAACAAAGGATCAACAAGAATTCTTTCACCAGATCAGCAAATAAACTAAAGCCTTTAAAGTGAAGTTTGGTTTTTTGTTCAGCATGAAAGACGACGGGCTGCTCCAGGTCAGAGCATCTCACACATTTTCATAGTTAACAGGGACTTCCTGTCTGTCTCCGTTAAGAAACACCTGTCAGGAAACAGAACAAGGCAGGAAAAATCAAGACCTGAAATGTTTAATTCATTTGAAAAAAACAGAAACAAACAAAAAAAACAAACAAACTGGAAAGTCATGTTTGTGTGTACTGAGACTGATTATTATCCATAATTTGAATCCCAGACAGTGCCTCCATCTGGTTCAAATCCTGAGTTAGGATCAGGGAACAGAGTATGGAGGTCATTTCCTGCCCTTCCTCCACTGGCCAGCGGCGTTCCTCAAGGTTCACTGCTCGGTTCCTTAACTTTTATCATCTGTCTGCACAGCTTTGAAACTCACTGTTTCACTGATGACAAACAGCTCAAATCACAAATGACACATTAATCTTTCTCTCTGATGGTCACCATTTGTTTTAAAATGGTGTATTTTTTTTCTTTGTTAATTTAAATCAATGTGACACTTTTAATGTAAAAACTTAAACAAGGTAAATTTGTGCTGCCTCACATATTTTTCACATACACACACACACACACACACACACACACACACAAAAAATTGATTCCACTTAAACTCAAGAGGTCATCATGACTCGTGAGTCTTTGTCCTCATCTCGGTACTCGGTATGGGTATGAAGCTAAGCGTCAGTACACATATCAATACTCGGTAACAAAGTGGTGCCGCTGTGTCTCTAACCATCTGTCTGTTACCTGATTGGCTGCTTGGGTGAAACCTACAGCCGGTGCGGTCTGAACCTGCACAGATCAGAACTTTGAGTCCATCACTGAAAGAAACAATTCGATGACTCTTCACCGTGGCGTGCCACTCACCGTCTGGTCAGGCGACGGCTTCTTCTTCTCTGACGGATAAAGAACACGACATGTCAGCTGTGAACGAACCGGCGGAGTTCATCACTGCTTCTGGTTCTTAGTCTGGCTCTTTCTCACCTCGAGACCTGAAGAGCAGAACGTTGATGAAGACGAGCAGCAGGAGTTCGGCCACACGCAGAACCACCATGACCCAGTCCAACGTACGATCTGATCCGGGTCATCAGGTCATCAGGTCATCAGGTCATCAGGTGGTCACCCAGGAGAAAACAACAGAGCGGTGATCTCCAGAGGAAGAACCAGCACCAGCAGGGAATTCTCCTCTCGCTACAGTGAAGAGCCTTTTTGTTGTTTAGGGAGTTAAAGTACCGAGATTGAAAGTCAATAAAATGACAAACCAATAGCCGAACAGAGCACTCCCCTCCGCTGTGAGGACCCGTTTCCATGACAATGTTTTCAAGTCAAAACGTAGAACTTCCACAATGTTTTGGTCGTTGGTTTTCATGAGAACAGTGATCGGAGCCACTTGAAAACGCAACATTTTGAAAGCCGCTTCCAACATGGACGTTTCTGAAAATGCTCTGTCGCCGTGGAAACGGGAGAAAATGCATCTTTTTGCTAAACGCTGCACCATGGCTGCAGTCAACAGTTGTGGGCTTGAATCAGTTTCTAAGTGAACAAACTGTAACAACAAAGTTACTGCACCACAACCTTATAGGAATCAAACGCACATGAGAACATCTGTCTTTCGTCTCACCTTCGTTTGTTGTTGATGCTATGGTTGTTGTTGTCTTCTCTGTGAAATGAGAAAACGTTTACATGAGAGCAAAGTTTTCTGCTTCTGTCGTGATGATGTTCTTCCACAGATATGTTTGACTTTCATAAAGTGCAATGAAACCAGAGCTAATCCATTTGCAGATGTTCCATCATTGTTCTAATAAGGTCTTCTTGTGTCTATCGACTAGCTGACCGGGGTACTTGGGGTTGTAGGTGAAGACGTGCTGCTCCGCGGTGACGTTGTCAACGACGTGACACCTCCAGTACTCGTACGCCTTGGCGGCGTGGACGGGGTGGGCGGTGGAGAAGGACACGCTGGCGAAGTGGACGGCCTGTGAGGTGTCCACACCCTCCTCGCGTTCGAACCCCTGCCACTCCACCTTGTACGAGAGCTGTCCGGCCACCGAGCACTCCACGGTCACGAAGCGGTGGCTCTTACACTCCACCACTGGGGAGACGGGGACAGGACGCTGTCAGGGTGACTCCACACAGTATCCCATAAACTGGAGTTTAGTATCATAGTAACCGCTCAAATTGAAGCTAATGCTAATGCTAAGTGTTCATGAGCAGGAGTGATGGAGACAGCATGTCTGGGATTGTTTGTTTGAGGTTAAAGGGATACTTCAACATATTGGAAAATTAGCCGATTTAGCACAATTCCTTAGTCATTTCGAACAGCATACTTACTGTTTTTGTGAGGGCGAGCTGTTGTTTATTCAGAGGCGAGTCGGGGAAGGTTTTCAGGACGGACACAATGGAAGTGGATGGTATTTTTGTTCCTCCTCGTCAAACTCATCAAATACAAAATCCAACAACCCCAAAACACTTTGGTGGACACGTTATAATCCGCACATTCACTACGCTGTGGAACACCAGCAAATAATATTGTAGCGTTACGGCACTGAAGCAAATACTGGGAACTACTTTTTCTTGTAAATCACTACGCCCAGACGCCATGTTTAGTAAATAGTCCCGTCTTAGCAATCTTCGCATAAACAACTCAATCTTGTAATTTTGCATTAATGTTCCACAGCGTAGTGAATGTGCGGATTATAACATGTCCACCAAAGTGTTTTGGGGTTGTTGGATTTTGTATTTGATGAGTTTGACGAGGGGAACCAAAAATACCATCCACTTCCATTGTGTCCGTCCCGAAAACCTTCCCCGACTCACCTCTGAACAAACAACAGCTCGCCCTCACAAAAAAGTAAGTATGCTGTTCGAAATGACTAAGGAATTGCGCTAAATGGGCCAATTTGCCAAAATGTTGAAGTATCCCTTCAAAGATAAGCTTGAAACATAGTATACAGGAGTTTACTGTAATAGTAACTGTTAACAATGAAGCTTATGCTAATGCTTAAGCTAGCCTTACAGAGACAGACAGCAGCTCACTCACGTTTAACTAACTGTAGTTCCTTTATAATTTAATCACAGTTAATAGTTGTTCATGCTCGCAGTTCGGTGTTGCTGTAACGAAGCTTCTGAAAATAACTTGATGATTTAGCCGTTAGCCGTTAGCCGTTTAACTCTGAACGCCGAGCGGACTCACTGCTGACGACGGACAGAGAGATCCGAGTCCAGTTCTGCTTTGGAGAACTGCAGGTGTAGACGCCGACGTCCTGAGTCGTCACGTCCTTTATGAGCAGCGAGCAGCCAGGCGTGACGCTCCGTCTCTCCGAGTTCGCCACGGCGTCCGACGACCCGTTCACCGTCCAGACGGCCTCTCGGCAGCCGGATGGATTCTCCCCACACTTCAGGACCACGTCGTCCGCGTCTCGGACCACCACGGACTGATACTGTGCTTCCACAGCTGTGGACGGGAACAACAACACACAAGAAGGAAATACCACACGAACTGGCCAATCATCAATACATCTCAGCTGAAATCAAGTGTTAGCAGTACTTTATTTTTCTACTTAACTTTTAAGAAAAGTATCCAAAAACAGTAATTTTAAATATGTTTTTATCATCATCTACAAATGTGTTATCAACGGCAACTCGCTTGGTATCAGGACTCAGTACCCGTCCCTTCTCACGAAAACTGCATCGTTTTCAAAATGTAACAAAACTTTTTTTAAAACGAAAACACAAAAATGCCATTTTCAGGTGTCAGCGGCTCCCGAGACGACTCGACTGAAGCGAGGAAAGATTCTCACCTGAGAGACACAGCAGCACCGTGAAGAAGAAGAGAAAGATCCGGAAGGCAGACATTCTCCCTCGCTCGCCCTTGGTCTGTCTCCTCGCTCAGAAAATGATCAGATTCCAGGAGATCTGATGAAAACATCACTTCCTGTGGTGAAATCAAGACAAACCCAACTGACTACAACACCGGAAAGGTGGTGAAGTTCCTCTAATGGATGAGTTTGTTGTTTTTTTAACTGTTTTTCTTCACGTTTGAACAGGAGAGTTGGCAGAGAAACTCTGATTTCAGGTTTTTCTTCTCAGGAGTTGATAAAATGGATGTTAAAGCAAATGCATTCATTCATTAAATACGAATATGATGCATCTGTTTAAGATTTTAAATGGTTTTCGTTTCAGAAATGATTCACATTTATACTTCAACATTCTGAAAAGGATGTCCGTTTCCATGGAAACTATAGAAACAGTGATGGAGTTTTCATGTTGATCCTCTGGTTGGTGCTGCTGTTGGTATTTGGAATTAAACCACAGAACTCTAATGCTACCAGGACCAGGAGAGTATGGACCAGGACTGTATGGGAAAAAAGGAAAAACGAGCCACACAGGTCTTCTAGGTGCTGATTTTTTTTTTTTTTTTTTCCATTTTTTTTAAATCGCTCCACATCTGGAACAGACAAATGATCACACAGGCAGAAACTCAGTGGGGCGAAAAATACGTCATTTATTGAAATTCTAATCCAAACAACTTCCAGGCTGCAGCACGAGATTCTGAGCAAACTGTGGTGACTGGAACAAAACTTGAAATTGATTAGGAGAAAGAAAGAAAAAAAAAAACAACCATCCGCTGACTTCAGAAACAAAACGTGCAAAAGAAGCCAACGCTGGGAGGAGTGAACATGAAACATTCAATTCAACAAGAGAACCAACTTAAAACACCACTTACATTCAGATAAAGAAAAAACAAACATTTTCGAGCTGTTTCCTGTTGCTAACGTGAGCGTTTCCCAATGAGAACAGCTGCCGAAACGTCTTGACGGGTCCGGAAAACACCAAGATTTCCACACAAATTCAGTGAACAGGCAGTGAACAGGAGATAAAGTTAAAACCAACAATGAAAAAGATTCAGCTGTTCTGTTGAAACCTCCGTAAACTGGGAATGACTCATGGAAAAGTATTTTACACACTGGAGGCAAAACGAGAAAACAAAACACCAAAACAGTAACACTGAATTAATCTCATTAGCATCGCTGGCTAGCTAGCTTTACGCTCATTAGTGCTGCTGGTTAGCTAGTTTTGAGCTCATTACCATTGCTGGTTAGTTGGTTTTGAGCCTCGTAGCATCGCTGGCTAGCTGGTTTTTGAGCTCGTTGGCATCACCAGTTAGCTAGTTTTAATCAAAATGTCCTGAAATCGTGCAAACAAATCAATTACAGACAGAAAACACTTTCAAACCTGATTCTTGGAAATGCAATCTTCTCATTTTGGCTTTCTTTCTTGGGAAAATGGTTCTTCTGACAGAAGAAATCACATCTTTCCTCATTGTTTATCACAGCTTCCTGTCATTAGCTGGATTTGTTTTTTCTTGTCCATTAAAAACCTAAGAAGAAGAACATGACAACTGATTGCAATGGTTCTTCTGCAGGAAGTCTTCAGGTGTCTTCACACTCGAGAAGTGGAACGTGCTCTGAACTGGAGTTAGCACTGAAGCTAACATTAGCTTCTAAATATTGAGTTTGGTCACATCAGTTAAAACAAAACAAAACCAAAAAAAAAAAACACTGACGGAGTGTGAAGCATTTTTCATTTGGAGCCCCCAGATTCGAGATTCTGGTTTGGGAGTTAGCATTGAAGCTAACACGAATGTCAGACTAATGCAGAGGAGATTTGTCGAATTCGGTCAGAATGAATTTGGACTAACAGGAAGTGGCGGGCTTCAGAAGCGCCGCTCCCTGCATCTGATTGGGCTCACATCTACCTGTGAGAAGCTGCCGATAGGTTCCTCAACTATAAAAAGAAAAAAGAAAAAAAAAGAAAGAAAGAAAGGTGACTGGCGTTGTGTGGCAGCTGCCTGTCAGCGGTAGCCTCGTCGGCGGCGTTAGCCTGGTTCGCCATCCTGGATCCCTCGGCACAGTTCCAGGACCGAAACTCAGACTAATTCATGAGGAGACCACACCAAGTGCTGTAAACATAAGAAGCGCCGCGTCGTGCCCGCGCTGAGGCACGGCGGAGGCATCATCATGATTGTAGCTGCTACCCCTCCTCAGGATCGGACGCCACGGAGGCCACAACTTCATTGTTTTTTTCAAGGGCGTCTTTCAGCAACCATTTAAAAACAACAAAAACGACGAATTCCCAATTCACCAAAAACATTCGATTGGTGGCCACGCCCACTTTCAACCATAAAGTCCCAAAATCTTGCTTTCAGTTCTGCAAACTGTCTTCTTCTGTTTCAGTGACACCCAGCGTCCCTCAGAGGTCTTGGCACCCCGTACAGGTTCTGGTGGTCTCGCTTGGCGACTGTTTCCTGTTCCCAGTGCGAACCAGAAATATCTGGAACAAAGTGCTTCAGTTTACAGGATTCTTATTCTTTCTCTTCTTTTTTTTTTGTTTATGTTGAAAAAATCCTCCGTAACAAAACTAGAATCTCAGTTAAAATAGATGTCTGGATCAGAATCTGTCCTCTTTAAAAGTCACAGCTCAAACATGGCGTCTGGCCCGACCAGCGGTGAGCTGGACGGCGACCCGGGAAGCCACCGCCGCCGCCGCCGTCCGGCGGGTCAGCACACTTCCTGGACCTTCAGCAGCGACTTGAGGTGGACGCTCATCTGCTGGCGGCGCTGCGGCTCGTCCTCGCCCACCCAGTGGCTGGGCGGTTTGGGCAGCACGCTGGGCGACGGCGGCTCGCTGAACTTGGCGCCGGCGTAAGGCTTCTCGCCATCGGCGGGCTCCACGTTGTCGGAGGCCTGCAGCGGCCTCTTGGGCTCCGGGGGCGGATCATCTTTCTTCGGCGGCGGGTTTGGTTTGGGTCTGTCTTTCCGGGCGGCGGTCTGCTTGTGTCTTGGCGAGGGGTGAACAGTTTGACCTCCCGGCTCCGGCCGCTTTCCTTTAGATTTCAACTGCAACACAGAAAAACCTCGATTAATCCACCTGGAACACTCAAAATGCAGACTACTGTGATACATCACGATATCGGCACAGCAGAGTGCTGAGCCATTAATGAAGGTTGCTCCCCCTAATTCAAAAACAAGAAGAAAATACTAAATAAACCATAACACTGAATAATAATAATAAACTCACAAATGTATGGGCTTCATTTTCAATAAGTAATCTGCAATGAAAGAGCAGATAAACAGCTGGGAGCCGGAGGAGGCGGAGCTTAGAGATTCCACCAATCACTCTGCTTAACAATAGTTCCCTTCACTGTCCATTTTTAAAAGTAATCTTAAAACACATTTTAATTCATTGGCTTTAAACCCAAACTGAGACTCTGCTCCTGTTTTTATCTGTCATTGTTATTTTGTTGTTTATATTTAATTATCTTTCTCTATGACCATTAATGTACATCACGTTGGTTCTGCTATAATTGTATTTAAAGTACTTTATAAATACAGCTTTGATGGATTTTTTTCTTTATTATATGCACTCGGTTGAATGCGTGAAATAAATAAAGCAACACAAATAAACAGTTTACGGTTAATCTACATGCATGAACACTGTGTCCTCTCGTGGTAAATAAATAATTAATCATTATTCTCATATTTCAGCCATAGGTGTGATGGATTCTTTGGCGAAACGCCGGCCCTTACCTTCTTCCTGGCCCCGGGCTTCAGATGCTGCGGGCCGGGCAGGGCGGCCGTCCCGGCGGGCAGCTGGGCGCCGCTGCCCGGGCTCACGGTGTTGTTGTTGTGGTCTGATAGGCGGAGGCCCGGGCCGCCCTTCGGGGCTTTGTGGTGGTGCTGCAGCGGGGCCGCGGTCCGCAGCTTCCGGCCCGCTTTCCGCAGCTTCGCCTTCGCGGGCACAGAGTCCCCATCTCCGGAGGAGGAGACCGGGTTGTTGTTCTCCAGGTTGCCGATGTGCGGCTCACGGCCGCGGGTCGGGGATCCGTGCAACATGTCGGTGAAACGGCGGAAACATCAACAGACCGGGGAGTCCTCCGCTAGCTCCGCGTTAGCAGTTAGCACAGGCTAGCAACGAGCTAATAAACAGCACGGGGATAACAGCGCAAGTTAGCAACGAGCTAACACCGGAAGTTAACGACGAGCTAAGACGCAACAAACAAGGAGATTTGTCTCACGAAGTGGTTTTTCTTCTGTAAAATCGCGGTGCGCTTATTCCCGGTACCTTTCAACTGGGTCCGACTGTTCAGATGAATAGAATGTGAGAAGCCGCGGAGCTGAAATCCGAGTGAAGAGAGACACAATCCGACTTCCGAGTCTGAAGGACCAACCTCTCCGGGCGGAAGTAACGCCTTACAAGTACTCGCGTTACTTTCAATGAGTAATATTTCATTGGCCAATCACGAGTAGATTTCCTCCTCTAAACTTTTCTCACTGTAAACTATAATCTTCTCCTCTGCTCTTAAACCACGATAAGTGAAACGAACTAAGCCCGAATACTAAACTTACTTTCAGTCTCTGCTTTGTCGCCATATTGGTCCGGGCACAGGAGCGTCTTGGACGTGACAGTACGTCACCGCCATGTTGGTCCGGGCACACAGCGTCTTTGAACGTGAAGGTACGCCAGCGCCATATTGGTCCGGGCATATGGGGCGTTGAGCTTGAAGCGTCTTTTTTCGTTTTGGAAACAAAAGCTATATAAATTCAGTTTATTCTACTGCTGCACATTTTTAATGAAATGTAAAATTACACAAGATTTCACTAATTCTACATTTGGAAATTCAGTCATCATATATGAAGTCACAGGAGTGCCATAACAAGAGTCTTAAAAATAAGGAAATAAATGTGTAGGCTTAATATAAACAGGAATGAATAATTGATAAATAAATCGGTTAAAATAACGGATTTGTCTTTGCTTTTCATTTTGTTTTTCCATTTCCATTTTCCTTTTCCTTTTCCTTTTGCTTTTTCTTTTTCCTTTTTTATTCCCATTTTGCTTTTTGCTTTTACTGATAGACCGATCTGTCAATCAAATGGCTTTGGGCGGGGCTTTCTGTGCAGGGTGAGTTGTCAATACCTGATGGCAGGATTCCTGCTCATAGCTGAAAAGAAGCGACATCAGCTATTGCTGAGAGGAGCTACACACCACGCAGTTTTAGAGTGCATGAACGGACTGTTAGAGGTTCGAGAGCTGGATTTCTCAGTCTGGACTTTGTATCGACGTGCAGAAGTGACAAAGACAGACATGAAGTGACAGGCTGGATGAGCAACGACATCTAAACACCCCCGTCACTGACACAGTCAAATTCAAGGCTGTTAACAGTGAATATCATGATATTATTTATTTTCTAAAAATCTGATAGCTCAATCATTTGTCAGCATAATCGATAGAACACTGCAGGCGATGGAGAGTGAGACGTTAGGTGAGAGCTAAATTTTAAAGAAACACTCAGGATGAAAAATTTATCATGATCATCAATATGCATCTGAGTGCATATTGAGCTGTGTTCCTGACTGTGTGAATTTCCTCCTTTCAGTTTCACGTTAGAGAAAATAACTTTTAAATGTTTTTGTACAGTTAATAAGAATTTTTAGTTTCAAGATAATTTGTGTCTGTGTGTTATTCTCTATTTTCTACAGCTTAAGGCTAATTGTTGTTTCTATATAAATGTAATGTATTTACCCCTGAACCAGGACATCAGTAACTCACAGGTGATCTCAGCCCTTGAGCTTTATTTTTGCAGTTTTCTATAGATGTGGCGGCAGCAGCAGCTTCAGCTGCAGGCTGAATGCCAGCGGTGTCGTGGAGGGTGTGTGGGTGGAGGTGACGCCACCTCATATTCTGTCAGTCTACTGTACAGGCTGCCCACCTTTCAGTCAAAACAGGGACTAAAATAACTGTAATGTTATTTCCACCCACTCAAACACCGCCACACCAATTATTTTTCACATAGAAGCATGAGATGGATGAGCAATGAGGGGGTTCTGGGTGTTTGAACAGCTCAAACTGCAGTGATTTTTCTGGAAGTTAAGAATGAGATATTTCAAGACCTTTGTTTCTGTCTGCACTTGACCAGAGAGTTCACAGAGGGGATGTGGTGCAGAGTGAATCGAATAGTTTTCAGCTGCTTTTGGATTTCGTCGTTGGTGTGTGTTGGTGAACTGGAGAGAAACTCTTCTATTACACTTCAAAATGTCACCACAGGTCTTCAGCCTCTCCTGTGTGTCTAAACCAAACACTTCTCTCTAAAAACACATTTGTTTGATGCATCCTGCTTCGCTTCAAAACAGGAAGTTGTCTGAAAAGCCTGGATTGGTCCAGAGGCGCTCTCATTTCCCAGTGTCCCATAAACGCACCGCTGCCCGCCTCAAACAAACGCTCACACCGACACGGTTCCCGGTTTGACACCACACAGCTTTACTGTAGAAAGCCTGACCAGGAGCAAACCTTCAAGAACATTCAGAATAATCTGTGCAAAAGGTGACAACACCGTCACTGTAAGAAACGCCGCTCACACGGCGTTCGTCTGGCACTTCGTTTTTTTCTACAGTACAGATCGTAAGTGCACAATAGTTAAAGGTGAAAGCTAAGACGGGAACTTCGATCCACCACCACAGGAAGCTACGGGTCGTTACGGGCCAAGAGAACCGAGAGAGGAGAAGCTAAAGGCTCGTTTCTGTACAAAAGATGGAGACTAAAGAGGACGTGAAGAGCGGGAGGTCCGTCCGGTTCCGCGGTCGTCTGAAGGCGCTCTCATGGCTTCTCCTCCGCCTCCGGATCGTCGTAGATGTAGCTGCCCACGCCGCCGGTGTTCACGCCTGGAGACAGTCACAGAGTCGGTTTGAACACAGACGTGGACCAATCAGGCCCAAAGGTTTGTTCAGAAGAAGAAGAAAAAGAAGACTGAACAAAATTAAATTTGAAAGGGTTGAAAGACGCGTGGCATGGACGGGGAGGGGCGTGGCATCATGTGAGAGGGGCGTGGCATCATGTGAGAGGGGCGTGGCATCATGTGAGAGGGGCGTGGCATGGTGAGTGAGAGCACAGCAAAGAGGAAAACCCCAGTCGTGTTTGTGCCTTCGTACCTTTGGGCCCGAACAGCACGGCGTAGCAGGGTTTGTGGCAGTAAGGTTGTCCGTCGTGCTGCGACACACAGACAGAACGTGTCAAGACTTTTTGAGTTTGCATGTTTTCCCTCAAACACATCAACACTGCAGCTTTCAAACAGAAGCAGAGGTTCAGTCTTCCTGCCGCCCTGAGCTGAAGCTGTGAGACAGTCGCTGGTCCAAATCCCGTCAGTCAAGGTGTCCTGCCTGGAAGTCTTCATAGCAGTCCATATCTATATTCATCACAATATAAAACAAATACTTTTGTTCATTTTAAATGTTTCCTGTTACTCTTTAGTGACATTTCAGGGTATCAAGTTAATTTTTCTTTAAATATTTACATTATATTTAATACATGATTGGTTCGCCTCAGCCCGGCTCTCGTTATCACTGGATGTTCGTTTTGTCTGTCAAAACATGCACGAACACAGTCCACTGAAAAGTCTCGACCATTTGTCTTATACTGTCTAGGACATGTTACATTGTAATATATATAAACATTGTTTTATTGCTTAGTCCAATAGATACATAGTCACTCCTTATTGGAAAATCAGTGACCACAACTCACCACAAAGTGAAAAAAAATAAGAAATATTTGTTTTTCCTTTTTGGGAGGGGTTCTTGGAGAAATTTCTGTCCTCTGTCATGACTGAATGTTCCATCAGCAGTGCACAGTTTACACACTCCAAATAGAATTTTATGAAACACAACCCAAACACATAATCCAACATGGCCGCCGTCTCATTAAATTTGAATATGTTCCCTTTACTTTTATTTGATTTATGTTGAGGAGCCTGAAGTTTGAAGCTTTCCCAGACGGACTGATTGGTCTGAATGGGTGGTTTGTGTCCCTGGAGCTTCGGTCCAGACGTCCTGTTGGACTCGCGGAGACGCCGTCCCCCCCCCCTCACCTCTGCATGGCTTCCCGCCGCCAGAGTCTTGCTGCAGCGCTCACAGCGGAGGCACGGCCGGTGCCAGTTCTTCCCCAGGGACGACACCTTCTCGGCTGCATGGGCGCACACAAAAAAAAAAAAAAACTCAGGATGGAGACGGTTGCCACGGCAACCGCGAGCTCAAACCGTCACGGAAACGCTCACCGAAGTAGACCGTCTTGTTACACCTGGGACAGATGTTCGGCCCGCCGGAGAAGGAGGAGAAGCTGGCAGCTGGAAAAAACAAAGGCTCTTACGAACTGACGCCTCGTTTCCATGACAACGGTTCAATGAAAGTGCATCGGTTTTGCGTTTTAACTTGCCTATTAGAGGTATGGATCAATTCAAACTTCCCAAATTGATTGTATTTACAGTTCAATTAGATTTTCAGCTCAGTCAAGGGTTTTTCAGTAGCACTAACCATTTTATTCTCAGATATCTGATGCTGTGAATCGCAGAAACCTGACGACTGGTCTGTGCATGTCTTTCTCTTTTTGCCGGACTACTTTCTCACCCTTCACCGGTCCCCGTGTCGGGGCTTTCTTCTCCTCAGGTTTGGCGTCCGTCTCCACGGAAACGGCAGCGGGGGCTTCGTTGACGGGAGCGTCGTACACGTAGGACCCGGCTCCGCCGATGTTCACGCCTGAAAAAACACACATGGGAAGTTCTGAGAGTCCTGAAGTTAGAGCTGGATTACTGTCAATAAAAGTTACACGGTGGAGTTACTGTGATAATGATACAGCTGTGTGACTGTAGCGCTAGCATTAGCATGAGGTGAGGCAGTAAGGCTCTATAATCGGAAGATGCTCTATAATGTTGCCTTCAGGGACTCGGAAGCAGAAGAGGAAACCTCACCTTTTGGTCCAAACAGGGCAGCGTAGCACGGCTTGTGGCAGTACGGCGTCCCGTCGTGCTGCGAGGTTGAAGAAACAAAGACGGTTCACCTTCAGACGACCTTCACTAAACACTCAAACCTTCTACTGTCGTCTTCTGTTCAAGAACGCTTCCATTTCTCCTGCTAGAGGAACATGAAGTCAAAACACAGCATGAAACATGATGTCGTGCTCCGTCGTCATAGAAACATGACGCTGTACATGTTGTCATGGAAACACAGAAGAAGACGGAGTGGTCCGCCTGTCATCCCGTGGTGTGAACGTCCCTTTGTCAGCCCTGAGGAGCTTTTCCACTCGGCAGCGGTCGTCCTCGACGCTCATTTGTCTGTTTAATGTTAAACAGTTTGATTTGTAACCTGCTTGGAAACAGTAACTCCAAAACAAGCAGCGCGGCCGGAGCGGCGGAGGTCTGCTTCCCCTCAGCTGCTGGAGCCAGACTCAAACCGGGACCTGCTCTGTTCTCGCTTCAGCACGCCGCCTTCCACAGAGGCGCTCGCTAATGGCTCCGTTCGGCGGCGTGCGGAGGCGGAAACACCGGCGTCAGCCGCTGACCCACGGCCTCGGCTGCGCTCTGATTAATGTCACAGCCGCTAAAAGGCTGGAGAGCAGCAGTCTGCGTGGAGGAGGGAAACGATCCGGGCTGTCATGTTGACTGTGCCGAGAGAAGAATTCAGTTTCCTTTATTTCTGACAAACACTGAATAATAATCTACAATTCTCTTCAGACGGTTCTGGATGTCTGTTCATACTGCATCTTTTAGAGAACGTTGTGACTCTGCCTCTAAGGAAATGGGGGAAAATGCCACTTTTAGAGAACGCTCTGATGCTGTCTCCATGACAACGGGGGGAAACGCAACTTTTAGAAAACGCTCGGATAACGTCTCCATGGTGACCGTGGAAAAAGAAACTTTTCGAAAACACTCTGCCTGAAACGGGGGAAAGCACCATTTTTTTCTGAAAAGGTTATGACTGTCAATGGAAGTGTCGTAAAACACATTTTTTTTAAAACACTCGACTCTGTCTCCATGGAAACGCAGGAAAACTCATCTTTTCTGAAACTCTGGTACTTTACTAGATATTCATTTCTATGCAAACAGACACTTTTCGTTTTGCTGTTTTGAGCTTTTTTTTTTTTTTTTTTTTTTTTTAATTTTATCACTTTTTTCTTATGAAGACATTTTTTCCATTTATACTTTTATTCTTTCCTTCTCCCCATTTGGACTTCCTCGTCCTCTTTTTCTCTTTCACCTTCTGTCGTAGTTCAACAGCTTTAGCAATCTGAAACCTTTTCATGATTATAGTTTTTTAAATTTGTTTTAAAGCTGTTTCAGCCAATTCGATCAGCTCTCAGCTCTTTCACCTTTTCTCTGAACCACGTCTGTCCCGGCTGCAGGATTCACGTTGAAGCGTCTTTAAATGAATGTGCGCTCTGCGGGGTTCCCAAGCGGCGGTTCTCACCTCGGCGTGGCCTCCTGGATTCAGGGTTTTGTTGCAGCGCTCGCATTTCAGGCAGAACTTGTGCCAGTCTTTTCCTAAAGATGAAACTTTTTCCGCTGTGAAGGAAGAAAAGAGAAAGAAAAACTGCAGATTCAAATTTCAGACGCTACACTGAAGAGGAGGCTCTCCGATCAGCCAATCAGCTGCTGAGGCCAGGGAGTTTTCCTCGGAGTCGGAATGGCCTATTGGCTAAGTCCCGCCCCCTTGGTTACTGTTGCCACTGAATGCTATTGCTCTTGTTTGCATTTGTGGGTGGGGCTTAGCCGTAGTTCAACTCCCAGTTCAAACTGAGGAGGCGGCCATGTTGTTTTCTCTTGATAACACAGCGCCTTCCACAAATGCAAATTCCTAGTTTTAAGGAGCAAAAGTTCTAAAAGACCCACTGCCTTGAAGTAGGAATTCCAAGTTCCTTGTAAACATGAAGTAACTTGGAAAGTGGCCTAGAGGCGGCCATATTGTTTTATTCTCTGGTACACGGCATCTTCGAGCAAGTGAGCTTTGACACAAGTGAACATGGAATAATAGTGTTCTAGTTGTCTGGGAATTCCAGGTTACAGAGGAAAAGTTCCGGTGCAGTGTGATAATAATTTCAACGTTTTGAACTGTGCTGTTTTCCAACATGAACTCTCCCACCCGGAAGTGGAATCATTCTAATTTACAAGTGGAATGGTGCATCAAATTAAATTAAATTCTGAAATCTGATCTCTAAAAACTGTTTCTGAACAGTGTTACTGAACAAATTCAAGATTGTCAGTTCTGCAGAGGGAGAAAAGTGAAGTTCAACCCTTCATTTTAATCATTGAAATGACTCCTCTTATTTTGAAAGTCTGATAAAAGCAGCAGAGGCTGTGAAGCCGTAACGACTGTCTGTTTGTCAGTTTTCAGGTGATTTGTGGGGTAATGATCCGGCCGCAGGACGTGGAGTTCAGCTCCGGCAGCAGCGGCGTCGTGCTGTGATGATTCCCAGTGTCGTTGGCGTGACAGCGGCGAGCGTCCCACTGATAGACGCCTCTTAACGGCCCCACTTTAAGACCTCATATCAGCCCAGAACACATTCTTTCCACTGCGTCCTGAAGGGCGGCGCCGTCACGTCACTCTCACTGATCCGCTTCCAGGAGCGGCTGTCAGGTCTCAGCGGCTGCTCCTTCAACAAAACCAGAACCTGATCCAGCACCAGACCAGGAGAGATCCCACCAGACAAACAGGGAAACACAAAACACTCCAACACCGTCGCCGTGGAAACCAGGGACACACATCTTTTCTGTGTGCTCGGAAGGAGTGCCCTCCAACAGACAGTTTCATTGGGGAAAGGTTTTATGTTTACATGACAACGTTCTGAAAACAAAGTAGTTCTGATATTGGTCCACTAGTTGGTGCTGTGTGCTCAGAGCCGGGAGCCCAGGCGCCATCACCCCAGAGCAAGTGGAACTGCAGGCTGTCGGAGCGTTCTCCCAGACCTCCACTGGCAATGCTGGCTCTGATCGTCCTTCTGGTATTTTCCATTTTAGCCACGCCGTTTTTTTTCAACAGAAGCACTGTTGTTGTGCAAATAGACCTCAAAACACAACAGTTTTCATGTTACCATGGAAATAAGGCCTAAAACCAACTTTTAAAAATGACCAGAAACTTAAATCAACCTAAAGCAACGTTAAAAAGTAACCTGAATGAAAAGTCCACATGTTCTTCTGAGTCTCAGTCCTCTGCTGACGTCAGATTTAATAACCAGCTCCCAATCAATACTTTCACTGTTTTCCTGCCGGTGTGGATCAATGAAGCATCTTGTTACATTACAGCACGTTCCAGTTCATATTAGAAGCAGGCCAATCAGCTGCAGAGGAGAGAATGAAAGATGAAACAGGAAATGGTGGCAGGAGCAGAGAGGAGGTGAGAGGAGGAGGAGTCTCAAGGAGGAGGAGTCTGCAGGAGGAGGAGGAGTCTGCAGGAGGAGGAGGAGTCTGCAGGAGGAGGAGTCTGCAGGAGGAGGAGGAGTCTGCAGGAGGAGGAGGAGTCTGCAGGTGGAGGAGGAGTCTGCAGGTGGAGGAGGAATCTCCAGAAGGAGGAGGAGTCTGCAGGAGAGGGAGGAGTCTGCAGGAGGAGGAGGAATCTCCAGAAGGAGGAGGAGTCTGCAGGAGAGGGAGGAGTCTGCAGGAGGAGGAGGAGTCTCCAGGAGGAGGAGGAATCTCCAGAAGGAGGAGGAGTCTGCAGGAGAGGGAGGAGTCTCCAAAAGAAGGAGGAGTCTGCAGGAGGAGGAGTCTTCAGAAGGAGGAGGAGTCTGCAGGAGGAGGAGGAGTCTCCAGGAGGAGGAGGAGTCTCCAAAAGAAGGAGAAGTCTGCAGGAGGAGGAGTCTCCAGGAGGAGGAGGAGTCTGCAGGAGGAGGAGGAGTCTCCAGGAGGAGGAGGAGTCTGCAGGAGAGGGAGGAGTCTGCAGGAGGAGGAGGAGTCTGCAGGAGGAGGAGGAGTCTGCAGGTGGAGGAGGAGTCTCCAGGAGGAGGAGGAGTCTTCAGAAGGAGGAGGAGTCTGCAGGAGGAGGAGGAGTCTGCAGGAGAGGGAGGAGTCTGCAGGAGGTGTAGTCGGGAGTTCTCCTCAAGGGAACTAAAGAAAATCCTTCCACTCAAAGTAATACATTATTCAGACTGTGTCTGGATGAGAGGCTGAGCCCTCATAGGACCCCAGGCCAGGACCACGTGCAGGACCAGAACCACATCCAGGTCCTGTTTCATCAGACCCCGACCGCATCCAGATCCAGAATCAGGAAGAACACCAGGTCCCCGACCACGCACATGTCCAGAGCCAGGACAGACGCCACACCCGGGTCCCCAAGAGTAACATCCAGACCATATAGAGGTCCTAAATCAGGTCCAGAACCAGATGCAGCAGATTCATAGAAACCAGGAAAGAAAACTGGTTCAGAACCAGGACTGACACCCAGCCCTGGCCGCCCTGAGTCAACATCCTGACTACATATAGGCCAAAAACCAAGTCCAGAACCGTTACAGAAACCAAGTTCACAATCAGTCCAGTACTAGGATAAAAACCAGGTCCCAAACCAGGACCCTGTTCCTCCAGTTTATTCATCTCACCCACACAAGTCCAGATCCAAACAAACAAAAAAAAATCTAGAACCAGGTCCAAACCAGGTCAGTTACCTCGTTCATGAACCAGGACAGAGTCGACGCCCCTTTCTCCAAGATCCAACAACCTAACCGAACACTGGTCCAACTCTAGGTCCAACACCAGGAAAAAAACCAGGTCCAAAGAGAGCCAGAAACCAGGACAAAAACCTTTGGGTTTGAACCTGAAATTAGTCGGAAAAACATCAGAAACAGGTTCAAAACCAGGTCTAAGACTAGTCTGGACCTCGGGCCAAAACTCTACTGGAAGAGTTCCAGCTTTGTGCTGAATAGAAACTTCAATGGACCACATGACCTGGTCCCTCAGATTCAAAATTCACTGCACAGGTCCAAAACCAGGACTGAAACCAGGTCCAAGAGTAGGTCTGAAAGTAGTCTGAAACCCCGTCCAAGACCATGTGTAAAAGTAATCTTAAAGCAGCTCCAAGGCCAGGTCTAAACGTAGTCTCAAACTGGACCATGACCAGTCTATTGGTCGAGTACTAGTGGAACTAGTTCCTGGATCTGGTTCCAGTTTCTGTCCCTAGGATGAGCAGAACCGCAGAACGTTGAAGAAGGTTCCTCTGAAGGAACACTGGGAACTTTTCAACAGGAGGCTATAAATAGAACCCTCAGTGATCTGGAGATGACGGCGTATAATTAGACCCTGACGGATCCTGAGAACCAGATCCACCGATCCTCTATTATTAGATCAACAAAGGAGGGAACCTCTGAATAAAACCCAGCGGAACAGAGGTACCGAGAAAAAGACCGACTGGAGATAGAGATGAGTTTTTTATTTAATGAATTTTATCGAAAAACTAACAAACATTTCTTTCAACGTGAGAACTTTTGATTTGAGAAAATGAAGAAAAATTACGCTTAAAAATTTCCTCAAATGTAAATCAATACTTTTACCTGGGTTGAAAAAACCTTTTTGATTACATTACAACATTTTAAGATTTTTTTTTTTATGAAGGTATTTTTTTAATATAGAAACAGAACAGAGTGTTTTATTGTTGTTTAACATCCAAAGAACGACTTAGTTATAAGACAGAATTTAAGTTTTATTATATAATATGTCAGATGTTGACAGTTTTTCCATTCATGTAACATTTCAAAAGTAATCTTCCCACAGACTCAAATTTTAATATTGTTTCTTTTGAGAAAGAATTTTCATTAAAATTATTTATTCTCCATACATAAAACATTTTTCTGATTCTTTTTCTGATGAACACAAATTTAGGATTTTTTTAAAGTCAAATTTGATTTCATTGTCTTTCATGCTCCAGCACTAGCACAAAATACTAGCATTTTATGATTCTTTTTCAGGTTATTTGTTATACAGAAGTTTTTTTATACATACATTTTTTCCTTACATATTATATTTAAGATTGTTTCATACATTTTAAGAGATAAAATTTCATTTATGTTTATTTGTACGCCCAAATTTTTAACAGTTACAATGGAAATGTTCAATTCAAATGTTTCATTTACATGCCCCGTGTGCATTTACAATTCACATACACTATTTAGATTGCAGATTTTGCCTTCAGCTGTTTTCAGACAGAAACAATCGAGGTTCCGACAGCATGTCTGCAGCTCAGTGAACTCCATTTTTAAAGGAGTCGACGGGGATGAAGATAAAGAAGGAATAAAGACATAAAGACCCCGCCAAACACACACCCGCTCACACACACATACAGACACACACGCACACACCAACTACAGTCAGAGCCGCCAACACCGGGAACAATCCCTGTACAGGGAGGAGACACTCACCAAAATACACTGTCTTCTCACATTTTGGACATTTGGACGCCATCGCTGGAGTGAGGAAGATGAGGATGAAGAGGAGGAAGAGGAGGAGGAGGAAGAAGATGAGGTGGAGGTAGAGCAGGAGGAAGAGGAGAAAGAGGAGGACGGATGAAGAAAAGGATGCTGCTGCAGCAGATGAGAGGCGAGGCTCTCTCCTCTTCCTCCCTCCACCCTCCTCCTCCTCATTTATATGCCCAGACCACGCCCACACAGTGACATCACGCTGCACCGACCAATCACTGTCACCCGGAGGGGAAACAGGACACAAGAGCTCAGAGGGTCAATTTCCAAAATAAAATTAATTGAAATGAAATACATTTAAATGAAATGAAAATAAATATTTATAAAAGTCAAATGTTGCTAAATAAAATAATTTTGAATCAAATTAGATAAAATAAACTAAAATTAATTGAAATGAAATACATTTAAATGAGTAAATAAATTTAAAAAAGATTTAAAATAAAATTATTTCAAATGGAATTAAATGTGTCTATATTTTATGAAATAAACTGCATTTAAAAGTATGAACTAAAATCCATTAACATTCAATTCTCTATGTGTGTGTGTGGGTTCGATCAGGGTGCTCCGGCTTCCTGTCATGGTCCAACAACATGCAGGCGACCCTACGTTTTCCCTCAGTGTGAGTGTGAGCGTGACGAGTTGTCTGTGTGTTAGCACTGCGACAGACTGGAGATCAGTCTGAGTGGACCCTGTTCCACCATGAGGAGCTGGGATTGGCTGGAGACATCCAGATGTCTTGTTCTTCCTGCTCAGAGTTCCAGATGTCTTGTTCCTCCTCTTCCTCCATTACTGATGACGGTTTCTGAAACGTCTTTGCTGTTATTGTAATGTAACTGAAAAAGGCAGTTGATTGGCTGAGATGGATTAGGGGGTGGGGCCAGAAAGTGAGGAGTGAGGAGTCAACTTTTTTTTGAATGAGTGCTCATAGAATGAATGAGTGAATGAAATAATGAAGGAGTGGTAACATTGACTGTGTATTGATTTTTTATTTTTTGATTTCCAGTTTCTAAATGAAAAGCGGGAGACGAGCCGACAGTGTGTTTGTGTGTTTGTGTAGGATGTAGAATGGCTCTTCAAGTTCAATCTTTTTCCCATCTTCAAACAGAACCGTTCGCGTTCCATCAGAGTTCTCCGGGTTCTTTGATCTCATCCTGTGGTTCCATCCTGGCTCTCCGTTAGTGGAACTCAGAACCTCCACCTTGACGAAGTGAAGCAGCTTCAAGGTGGAGCATTGACTGACAAACACCCTCCAGGACCAACTTTTTCACATTGAACTTTTTTATATTTCCTAACTTAGAAAAACCGAAGGAATCATGTCAACAGAAACTTGTTGAAACAAAAAGAAATTCTAAACTTTTAAATTCAGAAGGAAGAGAAATTGAACGCTAAAGGAAATCTTAAAAAAAAAAAAAAAATTTTAAACATGTTCGAGGGAAAATAAAAATGAAACTTTTGTGTATTTTCAGAGAAAGTGTCATTCAGAATGCGATGTTTATATGGACAGTTTAAAATCTGATGCAAATTTATTTAATCAACTTTTCATGATTTCTGTAAAGAGTCAAATTACAGAGTCAAACCAGAAGAGGGAGCCAAACACACACACACACACACACACACACACACACAGAGAGAGAGAGAGAGAGAGAGAGAGAGAGAGAGAGAGAGAGAGAGAGAGAGAGAGAGCGAGAGACAGACAGGATCTAGCCTTGTGCACTCATACATACACTCTCACACATACTCTGACAGTAATTAGTGAGTGTGTGTGTGTGTGTGTGTGTGTGTGTGTGTGTGTGTGTGTGTGTGTGTGTGTGTATGGGGGGGTTCCTGGGTCTCTGGGGGGTCTGTTAATGCCGATGAGGACAAAGAGCTGTCAAACACACTGATTCTGCTTGAACGGCGCCGCCCTACAGGACACATTCCTCCCCACCTGGCGGGGGGGGGGGGGGGGGGGGGGGGGGGCAGAGCGACGGACTAATGGAGCAACAGACTGAAAGAGTCTATTACATCATTTCTGCATGCTAACATGGTAACTGTTAATGCTAACTGATGGGAGTCTGCAGACATCAATGAGAGTTTTGTGGGGATTACTTCTGTTTTCAACCACCAAATGCAAATTTTGCAAATGTTTTTCCTTTTAACTGCTCCCAAATCTTCATCTTAAACCCAAACAAAGGCATCATTACATCCTTTATGCATGCTAATTGCTAACGGCTAATGCCACGTGATTTAAGTTTTCCTGCTGAAACAAAACCTGGGCTGAATTGTGAATCTTTTGGACCCATTCAGCTTCTGTTTGGTCTTCGAAGAACATGACCTAATTAAACGAGCCAATCCCAGCCTGATGGAGGGGAGTGGTGGGTGTCGGATGGGGGTCGGGTGGGGGTGTCGGGGTCTCCTGAGCCAATCGTCTCCGGGGTAACCCCCCCTCCTCTCCTGCCTGTGGGGTATTAAACCCGAGGACAGCAACAGGAGGGGTCAGCTTGTGCTCACTGTGTTCTGGAGTTCCGTCCGTTCAGTCACCCATTCATCCGTTCATCATGGCCGACGCCTTCTGTGCCACCTGGAAACTTGTGGAGAGCGAGAACTTTGACGATTACATGAAAGCTCTCGGTGAGTAGCGCCCGGTTCTCCCGATCGGAGACACTCTTCCAGTGCGAGGCCGGAGGTTAAACTCTGCTTGAATCCCCAGGCGTGGGATTCGCCACCCGGCAGGTCGGCAACGTGACCAAACCCACCGTGATCATCAGCCAGGACGGCGACAAGCTGGTGATCCGCACGCAGAGCACCTTCAAGAACACCGAGATCTCCTTCAAGCTGGGCGAGGAGTTCGACGAGACCACCGCCGACGACCGCAACTGCAAAGTCAGTACAGAGAACTTTATGTAGGGAGGAACCAAGAACACATGGTTAAAGTCTGAGTGAGCCTGAAACTCTTTAGTGTGCAGCATCACTGGCATGTGAGCTTTTATTTAGGTTCCCAGAATCTGAGGTTCTGTTCATCTGCGGCTCGGAACCTTCCCACGCTAACGTTCCGCCTGTGTGGTTCAGTCCACAGTGACCCTGGACGGAGACAAGCTGGTCCACGTGCAGAAGTGGGACGGCAAAGAGACCAAGTTCGTCCGAGAAATCAAGGATGGGAAGTTGGTGATGGTGAGATGGTGTTGTTAAACTTTTACACTTTTGGAATGATAGATTTATCAAACGAGTTAATAGTTTAACAGGAAACAAACAATCAGTTAAATCCTTAGTTGAACTAACCTGTTAGCATGGTATGGGTTAGCATGCATATTTCACACTGGTTTGTTCATGAAACGTTCACTTGAAAACGTTTGCAGTGAGAAATTAACACAAGAGTTTTAAAAACAGACAAAGAAATCTTTCACTGTTACAAATTCAATTAAATTAGCCTGTTAGCATTGAGTAATAGCTTTATTTTCAGCTAAACACATCTCTACTAGCTAACCAAATTAAGTCAACAAATGAGCAATAAAAAACATCACTAATTCTTCACAAATATAAAAAACATATCATCAATAAATTTTCCAACTCAAAAAGGTTAATTAGCTTTTAGCAAATTAGCAGGAAGCTAATTTCAGTGCCTATCCTGCATACCGCCTGCACCAAAAGGCGCTAACACGTTAGCATCTTTGACGCTCTTAATACCCTTCTATTAAATCACCAGAGACAACACATTAGCAGTTAGCATTCGAATACAGCCACTTCATAGCATTCCATGTATCAGCAACAAGTTAATTGTCTACTAAACCTCGTGTATTCTTGAAAATACGAAATTGTGCAGAAAATAAGCAATAAATATTCAAATTACAACAGATTTTTTCATTTAGTTTTTGATAAATTAAGCAGCTAGCATTGCACATATTATCAATAAGCTAATTAACGACTAATCTCATTTTTTTTTTAAAAAAACTTACAGATTATGCTAACAAGTGCCGCTCTAAATGCAGCTGATATTGCCATTATATTTTTAAGGACGTGCTGGCAGTGCACAGATAAGCAACGAGCCGATGGTCTGTGAAACCTGCTTTGTTGGTTTGATATTTTCTCCATTTCCTTTCAGAACTTAACTTTTGAGGACGTCCACGCAGTTCGTACCTACGAGAAGGCATGAGCGTCTTCGTCCCCAGCCGGCTAAGAAGTGTTCATTTCATCATTCTTGTGGACTGTTTGTGCTTCTGTTTACACTTCGACAGCTGATGTTTTTTAACATGTTTTTTTTTATACATTTCTGTCATGGTGGATGGATCGTCTATGAAACTCTGTTGAATGTGAAATAAAACAGAGAGAAAAAACTTTGCTTCAGACTTCTTTTGTTGAGCTTCTTTGACTTCCGTATAAATCAAAAGTGAACATATCGAGTGCTAATATTTTTACGGATGGGTAGATGGATGGATGGATAAGTGGATGGATGAAGGATGATGGACGGACAGATGGATGGATGGATGATAGAAGGACAGACAGTTGATCTTGCATCATCTGCAAACAATAGATATCCTCACACTTCAATGCCTAAACAAGATATTTTGTAGCTATTTAAGATAACTCTCATTATAAAATGTATTTTTCATAACCATATTTAAAGTCATTGTTTAAAAACTTCACATGCTCTGTTTCAGCCCTCTCAGGATTAAAAAATATATAAAAAAAGAAAAAAGTGATAAACATCATGCGCTTCAACATTTTTTATGAAGTTCTCTTATATACAAAATGTTACTATGAACGAATAAACGATCACATATTTAAAAAACTTGGATATACGGATGGATCAGTACGTGGATGGATGGATAATGGATGATAGATGACAGACAGTTGATGCTGCATCATCTACAAACAATAGATATCTTCACACTTCAATGCCTAAACAAGATATTTTATAGCTATTTAAGATAATCCTCACTGTAAAATGCACTTTTCATAACCATGTTTAAAATCATTGTTTAAAAAACACTCCGGATTAAACTTCACCTGTTCTATTTCAGTCCACTCAGGATTAAAACAAATCTGAAAAAAGTAAAAGTAATAAAAATCACACGCTTCAACATTTTTATGAAGTTCTCTGATATTTAAAATGGTCAACACATGAACGATCACATATTTAAAAAACTTCCGGGTTTCCAAAGCCACCCCCACCCCCCTAACCCCACCCCCCTTTCAGCAGTGGTCAGTCATACTTCCGTTTCACTTCCTGTTTACCTCAGACTGAAGTGACCTGCTTCGTTTTTCAAAAGTGGAGTGTACGTGATTAGGCGTGATTCGGTGCGTACAGTGTGTCGGAGCCCGTTATTATGCTGCAGCTGTCGTGTTTCGTGGTGTTACTGGCGAGCTGCGTCGCTCCGCTCGCGGCGGCACCGACCGGAAGTAGCGACCTGTCGGATGCAGGTGAGTCTAACAGTATAAATTCTGCAAAATTTAGGCCAGACTGGTTTACATTAAACTGACCGAATATATGAGAAGTCATTAACAATCACTTTAAACTGTTATATGTGTGTGTGGAAGTTGGTGTCTATTCGTAACTTGTTGACCAATTTAAAATTGGCAGATTTTTGAACGGAATTCCACTTTCAGCTCTCAAGAGAAAACCACAGGTGACTAATCTGGATAAAATAGGTTAGATTCTGAATTACAAGGTCCTCTTTTTTGATTTATTAAACAGAATTCTAGCTTTTGATTTTGGGCACATTTTCAACTTGTTTTGATGTTATTGTGGACATACTTTGGACTAGTTATAATATTATTTTGTAGGACATTGTTTTGATTGGTTATGGTTTTATTTTGGATATAGTTTGGATTAGTTCTGGATTTATTTTGGACATGGTTTGGATTACTTCTCGACTTATTTTAGACATGGTTTGGAATAGTTCTGGACTTACTTTGGGCATAGTTTGGATTAGTTCTGGGCTTATATTGTGGACTAGAACTCTTCAGTGTCAGCTGTCAGCTGTCATCATTGTCTGGTATCACAGCAGAGAAAGATGACGGATTGAATTATGAAAACGGCTGTTTGTCAGTTAAGTGCACACGAGGAAGGAAATCAAAATACTGAAGATCAGCGCCTTTATATCCTATGTTGGTTCTGTGTGCAGGCCGGTTCTGGCACATCACGGACCTCCACCTGGACCCCACCTACCACCTGACCCCCGACCCCACCAAGGTGTGCTTCTCCTCCAAAGGAGCCCCGGCCAGCCAGGCCGGCGTGTTCGGGGACTTCCTTTGCGACTCCCCGTACAGCCTCATCCGCTCGGCGTTTGCTCACATGGCGCCGCTCACCGGGCCGCGGGACTTCATCATCTGGACCGGGTTGGTACCAAGCAGGGGCCAGGGCTTTGGACTCTCCAGACTGATGAACACAGTCTGATGGGCTGGATCACTCTCTATCAGACTGGTTTAGGACTAGTTATTAGTATGCCTTACAGAAGCTCAGGACTAATTTTCCACATAAGAGTTTTCTGCGTATGAGAGTGGAGGAAGACTAATTCTGGAAATCGCTGTAATTTCCACTAGTTGTGGACTAGTTCTGGGCTTGAATTGCACCAGTTCTACACTTAAATTGGACTAATTCTGGGTTTAAAATGTACTAGTTATGGACTTTGTTTGGACTAGTTATGGACTAGTTTGAGACGTAATTTGGTCTACCTGTGGTTGTAAATTGGACTAGTTTGGACCTGTATTCTACATAGGTTTTTTTTCTCCTGTATTTGAGAGTGATTTAGGGCTTGTTTTGTACATTTTTCAAATTAGTTTAGAACTAGTTATACACTAGTTATCTCCGTCAAAAAGAAGTGTGTGAATTGTTTGTGTATTTCCTGTATTCACACTGTCATGAGGAATTTGAGTCCTCAGTGTGGGTTCAGCTCTGTGTGAAGTGACATTTCGAGGTTTGAGGAACTAATCCAGCTCTGTGAACATGTCTGGGTTTTCGCGTGGCTCACTGCGCAGAAGTTTTACTTCCTCTTTTCTCGAAAACCTCAGTTTCCATGGATCTCATCAGCTTCCTCTGTGGTTTCCTTTCTGGCCTCTCGATGAGCTCCACCAGTGTGACGAACAGAAGAAGGAAACCACAGAAACGTTTTGAAGTGACTGATTTGAGCATCACTTCCATCTCTGACAGCCTGTTTACACACATGCTGCTCGGAGTCACTTCTGGAAAATGGTTCGAAGAATTAAAGAGTTATTTTTTTCTCTTCTGATTGAATTCATTTAGCAAATTTATTTTGTCACATTTTGACTAATGCTCCTCCTTTATAATGATTAAACTTTATGATATTGAGGGCTGTCAAAAGATTAATTTTACTATTGCGATTAATCTCAGAATTTCCACAGTTAATCACATTTTGAACTGCATACTCATGCAACTCTAACTGCAACTCATAATCTGTGCGTTTACAAAGGACTTTTTATTCCGGTTTAAATCTGAGTAAAGGTTAATTCCGCTGTAAAATCATCATGTAAACGCCTGAAAACTTTATTGGGAATTAAGTTAGAATCCGAATAGACTGGCCGGTTTATTCTCCTTTGGGAGCGGAATTATATGTAAATTAGGAGCGACTTTATTCTGCTGTGATGACACAATATTCCAAGATGGCGGCCGGCAGTCCGCGGTTCAACTCATACAGAGACGATTTATTTTACAGGAATTTTGGAAGGACTGGATATAATGAAACGAGCGGATAGACGGGAGCAGAACGACGAGGACATTTTAAAAGCTGAAGCACCAAAGTTAATCAAGAAAGACAGAAGAGAAAAATCGCCGCCAAAACGTTTGTTTACTTCCGGGAGACGTCAGTGCATCACGGCCGCCCCGTCCAATCAGAGCGCTTCACAGCCCCCGGCGTTGGAGAGGATTTAATCCTTCATTTTTCCCATGAAAACCCCAAGCTCAGGAATATAATTCTGAATTGCTGAGTTCAGCATAAACCGATTCCGAATGAAAAATGCCGTGTTACCACACTCAATGTCATTGTTTTTGTTTAAAACAAATGAACATTGAGATACAATTTTCATTTTCTTTGAAAATAAAGTTCCATGTGGACCAACTCAATACAAGTTTACATCAAATACAGTTTAAAAAAAATCTATTAATCAGCATTAAGATGCATATGTTTTGACAGCCCCACATTACTTAATCACAAATAATGCCTTTAAATTTAACAGCCTTTATATTTTTACATTGTTTTATGAAATACATGGAATTAATTTTCTTGCAACTTTATTAATTTTTAACATGATGCTCAATATTGACAGCTGCACCAAAATTAGCAGTGATTTCAGTTCCACGTGTGTCTGTCTCCATGGAAACGGGGGGACTTATCTGAAACGTTACTCCACATGCGCACCATGGCAGCAGTAGACAGTTGTTCTGCTGGTGTTTTTGGTGTCAGAAGAGGTGGGTTGTGACTGTAACCCGCCTCTGCAGGAGGGTTCTCCTCTCAGCTGGTGAAGCTCTCCACTAATGGAGGCTAATATCCACTCAGATAACGGCGCCAAACGAAAGAACACTGTTTTCACCACAGGTAGACTCACACAGCACTTTATTAATCAGCAGCTCGTCAGCTTAAAGGGATCTGGGGGATTAATGAACATGCTGAACAGGATGGATTTCCTCTTAATTCTTAAAAACTCTGAGGGAGGAGGATTAGCTCTGGTTATTGGCTTTATTCTATTCTTACTGGGTTTAGATGAGTGCTTTTTTTCACATTCCCACTAGTTGAAGCTTACATTTCTGCTCTTGTTTGAAGAAAAGACTGTTGTGAATCTCCTGTAAACCACTGAGTCGTCTGCGTACAGCAGGTGATCCATAAAGAACATTCAGCTGTTGAGGTTTATAACGGCTGTGTTTTGTTGCCCCTCCCCCTCACAGCGACAGTCCCCCTCACGTCCCGGTGGACGAGCTCTCCACCGACGTGGTGATCCAGGTGATCCGCAACATGACCCACACCATCAGGCAGCACTTCCCCAACCTGACGGTGTATCCTGCAGTGGGGAACCACGACTACTGGCCACAGGTGGAGCACTCCTCCGTGAAAACACGTCCTAGACATGATCGATAAGTTTACCATGTCTCCGCTGTGTTGTCAGGACCAGCTGCCAACGTCTACCAACGTCATCTACAGAGCTGCTGCCGAGCTGTGGAAGCCCTGGCTGCAGGAGGAAGCTCTGAACACGCTGTCAAATGGTAAAACTCCTCAGAAACATCCGGGAGCGTAAAAACCAAAAAGCTCTAGCAGTGCTGCTGCATCCCATCCTCGTTTGACCACATTCCTCACCTGACACGCATCAGCGTTCTCCATCAGCAATGACGTGGTCAAGATTTTTGCTTTCAAACTGAGAGGTGCAGAGGAACAGCTTCAGTGGGTGGGGTTAGACCGTCACTACTTCCTGGTTCCTGGAGCCAGTTACTACTTCCTGGTTCCCATAGTCCGTCACTACTTTCTGGTTCTTGTAACTTGAACAGGAACCTCTTAGAACATAACCATATATGTGTGTGTGTAAGTGTGTGTGTTTCCCAAGATTTCTGTTTGTCCGTCTCCATGGAAACGGGGGAAGTTTTCTGATACCAGCAGTTGTTGATGTGTGTGGTTGTGATGGTTGGGACTGTTATCTGGTTCTCCAGGAGGTTTCTACTCCCAGCTGGTGAGGCCCGGTCTGCGTCTGGTCAGTCTCAACACCATCCTGTACTACGGTCCCGACAAGGCGGTGGGGAACCACAGCGACCCGGCGGGGCAGTTCCATTGGCTCGAGGCCACCCTGAAGAAAGCGGCCGTCAGCCTGGAGAAGGTTGGGATCCGTCACCTGGTCTCTCTGCCGGTTTTCATGGAGCGGGGATTAATCGGCGTTCCTCTGCAGGTGTACATCATCGCTCACGTCCCGGTGGGATTCCTCCCCTTCGCCAGAAACATCACCGCCATGAGGGAGTACCAAAACGAGAGGCTGTTGGACATCTTCAGACGCTACAGCCACGTCATCGCAGGACAGTTCTATGGGCACACACACAAAGACAGTGTGATGGTGCTGCAGGACCAGGAAGGTATAGATTACTATATTCCCACTGTAATCCTCAGTAATACATGTGTTACTTAGTCGACAGAGTAGTGGAGGAAGATGCTCTATAATCTGGATGTCAACCAGAGGATGCTGTTTGTGTTGTTTTGCAGGAGAACCTGTCGGTTCTCTGTTTGTGTCTCCGGCCGTCACTCCGATAAAGAGCGTGGTGGAACCGTACTCCAACAATCCGGCTTTCCGCATGTATTCATACGACCTGACGGATTTCAGCGTGCTGGTAGGAAGCTACGCCATCTTCTTCTAGCTGCTAACTCACTTTAATACCTTGTTGTTTTTTTGTTAGCTCTGTACCGAATTCACACTGTGCCATCATGTTAGCGTTGTAGCTAACTTACAGTTTGTCTCCCGTGAAGGACATCTATCAGTACTTCCTCAACCTGACCGAGGCAAACCAGAAGCAGAGCGCGGACTGGCAGCTGGAGTACGTGATGACGGAGGCGTTCGGCCTGGCCGACCTGCGGCCACGCAGCCTCCTCAAGCTCGGCCTGAGCCTCGTCCCGGACGCCTCGCCGACCTTCAGCAGGTACTTCACACACTTCATGGTTAGCTACGACAGCAGCCTGACCTGCCGGGGCGACTGCAAGCTGAGCCAGGTGTGCGCCGTGCTGCACCCGGACGGCCAGTCCTACTCCCGGTGCGTGGCGGGCACAGCCCACTAACAGGAAGCGGGGGCGGGGCCGCCAACAGGAAGTGGGACAATCGCAACACCACTGAGACTGTTTTTAATCAAACTCGCAGCATAATTACTGCTTTTCTAAAAACGTGAAATCAGGTTTAATAATCATTGACACTGTAATGTGTGATTTTGAATATGCAAGAATCTTGTGTTAGTTAGCAGTGTTAATGCTAACGTGATTTTGCACTACCACAGTGAGACAATGTGGAAAAGTGGGGTTTCAAATATAGTTAGCATCTGTTATGCTACATGAAGTGATGATCATGAGTTAGCATCTATAATGCTCATACGTGAAAGTCATGATTGACATAAGGCTCACCTGGGAAAGTGGGGTTTCAAAGGGACTGAGAACTTGTAATGCTAACAAGAAAAAATGTGAGTTAGCATCTCGTGTTACAATGTCATTATGAGGTATTTAAAGTGAGTTAGCAACTAAAATGCTAGCATGTGAAACTGGATGATGTGTGAATTAGCAGCTCAATGTTGTCTTCAACAGATGAACCATAAACCCATGGTCAAGCTTAGTCACACGATTAGGTGAAAATCACCGTCGAGACAGCTACTCGTGCTAACGCTAACAACTTCGCATCAACACCATTCAGACTTGAACAAATTCACGTCTTCATCATAACCTTCAGAAGACATTTAACGGTGTGAGCTCATCCTGCGTTCAAGAGGAAATGTTACCGGGCAGCACAAACATGTCCAGATTGTTGCTGTGTGTTGTTTACGGCCAGTAAATCATGTTTTGAGTCGATTTCTCAGAATCTAACAGGGATAATAACCACAGTGCTGACCACTGCACCACTGTTCCGACGCATGGAGAAAGTTTCTGGTCATTGTGGTTTGAAAAAAATCCTCCAGTCAAATTTCAGGTGTTTAAAATGTCTTGGAGACAAAGAAAAGGAAGTCAAATTGCAGAATCGAGTTTATTTTTCTATCAATTAAAGATCTTTCTTAAAAAAAAAAAGTGGTCTCTTTTTTCTTTTTTTCATTAAGAATATCTAAGCTTGCTAGCTTGGATATTAGCTAACTAGTTCACCATGAAGAAATAGTCGAAGCCAAATGTCTGTTACTCGCTTTTTGAAAAACGCGCATGCGCCAGACCATCCTACCTGCTTTGAGACTCGCATCACGCCGTTCATTGGCTAAAACATCGTCCATTATACCTTTAATCACCATTCCTCTCCTCTGATTGGACGTGGGACAAAAGAAGCGGTGGGCAGAAATCACGTCATTGTCCTGCTCTGCTCATATCAGTTAATATTTGACATTAATTTTCTTTTCATAGTAAAAATAAAAACGTGAAATCAACAACACTCAAGTCCTTGAAGTCATCCTGCCTCGAGTCAAGTCCCCGGTCTGTCCCTTCCAGTCGAGTCTCCAGTCTCTCAGTTTTGTGTCGAGTCATATTTGGTGCGACCAGAGACTGGAATGGACTCCAGTCTGAGTCCCTCCGACTGGAGTCTCCGTCTGAGGAGCAGCTCCTCCAACAGCGTCCATCCTGGAATGTCCTCATTTCATCTCCTCCATCACGACACAAACCCCCCAAAATCCTGTTCAGGCCCTCAAGAAAGATCCTTTCTCTTCCTCTGTCCCAAACATTCCCTCCTCCTCCTCCTCCTCCTCCTCCTCTTTTTTTAACTCCCTCAAATACTTTCTCCCCCTTTTAGCTGTTTTTCCTTCAATGGACTGGGAGTCATGATGCTCTGGAGGAAAGCATTGTTCTCATTATCGTTAGTTTTATAGGAGGAAGCCACTGCTCGGTCAGTGAGATCGTTACATCCAGATATACCCGTGAGTCTGTCGCAGTGCAAACTCACTTTTCAGATTGTTGCAGAGAAGTTTCCTGAGAACGTTCCCAGTGTTTCCCCTCATGTGCCCCCTTCACTGTTATTACCCCCAACAGACAGACCGTCACCGTGGAGACGGAGTCAATGGAAAGGACGCCATCGCCACGGTAACGGGAGCCCAGCTCTCAGCCCTTTGGACTCGTCTCAGACGGTTAACCCTTCGACTGCCGACGTGAAGCGAGATCGGGAGGGTAGAGACGAGGTTAGATGAGGAAATGAGGGCATGGTTTGAGTTCAGTCGGTGATGAGAGACAATGAGAGGCTGCGCCGACGGACCACAAAGTGCCATTAACATGAGGTTTTCAAGTGAAAACATAAAACTTGTTGAATTTTGAGGGTCCATTTTCTGTCAGCGGTTTACATGACAACTTGCTGAGAGTCTCTGAAAATGCAGCTTTTCGAAAATGCTCTGGCCTGTCTGCATGGAAACGGGGGAAAACGCAACTCTTCCAAAATAGTCCGACGCCTTGTCAACACAAAACATTTCTGAAGCAGAAACGATGGATTTTAACTTCAGTCGCGGTTTAAACGAGGCAGAAGAAGCTGATGGACTTCTGGAAGCCTTTTTGGGTTAATCTGAAGAGAGCGCTGAAAGTTCTCTGCCTGCAGCCGCCCTGTGGTCCAGGTTCTCCTCACCAAACCTCCAGATGACAGAACTCTCTCTCTCTCTGCTGCCGGCCGTGCGACTGGAGGCCCACCGGCAGCTAATCCTCAGATTACTGTCAGGACGCTGCAGTCTGGAGGTTCTCTCCCGGGGAGCAGGAATCTCCTCTAATCCTTCTGCTTCACCTCACCGCCTCTGGTTCTACACAGACCGCTTCCTCATCCTCATCCTCATCCTCGGTCTTCCTCAGTCTTCAGTTCAGCCACTGTCCCCATTTTGTGTGTTCCGATTCATAATCTCATGGCATCTCACCTCGTCTCGTTCCTTCATCTCATCACACATCATGTCGGAATCTCATACTTTTACAACTTTTCAAGTGAAAACTCGAAAAACAGACTCCTCTGGTCGAGTCCTAATGCTTAGTTTTTGGAGGTTTTTTTTCAATAACTGCCCTAATTGTTTTTCAATGTCTCTAAATGTGTTTTTTTTTTTTTTTTTTCAGAAAAACTGACTTTTTTTCTGATTCCATTGCAAACAGAACCACGGCCAAAGTAAACACTTGGTTCACCGGCAGTTTCTTTTCTTCAGTGAATTCACCACTTTAAGTCTTCTGGAGCCTGAAATGAAGGAGAAAGCAGGTTTGGGTGAAGTTTCAGCTGAAAGCTTCTTTCACTGCTTTCCTCTGAGTTATTCTTCTCTCAGACAGAGAATGATGGATGTGGTGGGGGGTGGGGGTGGGGTGGGGCATGGATGGAGGAGTAGGAGGGGCATGGGGGGGTCGATTTAGTCTCAAGCTTCAGTGGTCATTTATACTCAGGCATGAATGGAGCCTTCATCACTGATTGTGTGTGTGTGTGTGTGTGTGTGTGTGTGTGTGTGTGTGTGTGTGTGTGTGTGTGTGTGTGTGTGTCAGCTTCTTTTTGTGGGACCACTATAGGCAGGTTCCTCAGCAGCCAATCAGCTTCTTCCATCGGTGTGACATCACTCTGATCCAAGGCGAGGCCGCCAGAATAATCTGAGGAGAAGTTTATGTATTTAATCTGGATTCTTTCTGGAATAATAATTATCCTCAGATATTAATAATCTGAGGAGAGCAGCAGCAAGACGTTGGTCGTGTCTGCTCATTCTGTCTCATCTCATCAGATCACATTCCCAGAAGTGTTCTGTCAAAATAATATCTCACTTTTATCATCTTGTCCTCGCTCACTCCCCCTATCCTCATGACATGTTACCTCTTCTGATCTTCTCTCTCATCTCATGTAATCTCATCTCATAGTATTTCATCTCATGCAATCTCACCTGATAACATAATCCCACCTCATTGTATCATCTCATATAATCTCATCTCATATCTCACGTAATCGCATAATATCATCTCACGTAACGTCATCCCTCAATGTCATCTCATGTAATCTGATAATATCACCTCATCTCTTAATATCTCATCTCATGTAATGTCATCTGTGTCATCTCATCTTGTGTCGCCCCATCAGGTAATTTCTGAAGTCATTCATGTGTCTCATTTCCTCACCTCTTGTCATGTTTTCTTATAATCTTATATAATCTCATGTGATGGTGTTTGAAGGTGTTTGCATGTTTGTTTCGTCTTGTGATGGATGGATCTGTGTGTGTGTGTGTGTGTGTGTGTGTGTGTGTGTGTGTGTGTGTGTGTGTGTGTGTGTGTGTGTGTGTGTGTGTGTGTGTGTGTGTGTGATGAAGCTGGACTGCAGCCAGCTCCTGACGTCTGGACTCTGAGTTCTCGTTTCACCTGGTCTGTTTCACAGTGGAGTGAGTTCATTGTTCGGGAACACAAAGCTGATTGTTGTGTGACGGCGGATGAATTTATCGAAACACAAAAGAAAAAAAAAAGTGTGTCGGCTTGTGGAATTTGTGGAATTCTCACAGCTCTGAAAGTGTGTGAGAAATAAATAGGAGGAACTTTTTTTTTTAATGAAGTCGACTGTGGTTTGCTGCTTTTCTCAGATTTTGCTTCATCATATTCTCAGCAGAGACGCTTTTCACTGTCGTGACAATTAACTGGTATGGACAGACCACCAAGATGGACGGTCGACTCTGAAACTACCAAGTCCAGGAGGATATGGACTGAGACCAGGACCAAGAGGACACGAACACGGACTAGGACCGGGACCAGGAGGATATGGACTGGGACCCGGACCAGGACCACTCACTGCGTTTTCCTGAGAGTCGTAGCGTTTTCAGAAAGTTGCGTTGTCAGTGACTCTGACCTCTGTTGTCGTGTAAACAGACCCAGAAAACATTATGAAAGTTTATGTTTTCACTTGAAAAAGTCTGAGTCATTCTGGTAATAATTGGTTATGAATCAATATAGATCTACAGAAGGTAGAGCCTCGCTGCAGTGACAGTAGAAATATTTACTGTTCTTGGCAGCTTCTTTCCTCTGCTATTGTATTTGCAGGTCTGGAGTTAGAGCCCAGTCGGACGGGGTCGTAGTGACAGTAGTGACTCTGCTGCTGTTTTCCTTTCATTTGAGTGGATTTCCAGAATTGCGCCTCTTCACTGTAGTGATGGTGGAGATTTTTAATCAGGTTTTCCTGGTCAGAACTTTATTCACAGCAGAGCGGCGTATCGCCCCGCCCTCCTCGGACCAAGGACCCCCCCGACACCCACCGACCCCCAAGGCCCCTCCCCCTCCCCTTGAGAAGGGTCAGTGGGTTTGCCCTGGTTTGTACAGCGGTGGGGGGCGGGGCCTGTGGACCAGAGCCTTTGATCACTGTGGGGGTGTCGGCCTGATGTACTGACCTCATGACCCCCCCATGTTACAACTCCCAAAAAAAAAAAAATCCTTTCAATTGGACACACTGGCTGCAGAATGTGTGTGAGCTTCTGCACTCACAGCAAAGTTTTTACCCTGATCGCTGCTGCCCCCTGCTGGACATCCTGCTCCATAGCGCTGCCTGCTGCTCATCCATCTCTATGCTGCCCTCTGCTGGTCATCCTGCGTTACCACACCACTTCAGGACTCCTGAATTTGTAAATTTGCCCACTTTGATAGAAATGAACAGACTCTAGTTTTTGTGGCTGATGACTGATTGTGGCAAGAAACAGAATATTAGTTGAAACTGTATAAAGAAGTCTGTAGAAATTCTCCTCCTCTGAGTCTAGTTCTACAGAAGTCTCCTCACCCTCCACACCTCCTTGCGGCCTCCTTGTGGCCTTCTTGTCACCTCCTCATGGTCTCCTCGTGGCCTCTTCGTGGCCTGCTTTTGGCCTCTTGACTCGTCGGCACTCGTCTGGGCCGATAGGCCAGGTAGTGAGGGCTCTCGTCTGCTCTCCACCTCCCCGTCCAGAGGCCAGCCACATTGGACTGTCCCCGGGGTCCCCTGCCCCCCGGCCATGACTCGGCCGTCTCCGGTGCCGTCCCAGCTGCGAGCTGAGGCACATGAGCAGCATGGAGATCTGGAACGGTCCTCCCAGGACGGTCCGGGGAGGGGGATTCAGAGGCCGGCTGAGAAACCTCACTGTGGGAAGAGGCGGCGGTGTGGGTTGTAGTCATCTGACCCACGTAGTGCAGCATGCAGACGGGGGCTGGGGGTTGTGGGGAGGTCGGACACTGGTGGGAGACCCCAGGAAGACAGGGTAAACCCGCCGCCTCCGTGGGACAAAAGTAACTCACACACCACTAGAGTAACTTAAGTAACTCACACATACAGCAGAGAATGGATTGATGTGGGCGATGTGGACAGACACACAGGTTGCAATCCATGAAGACGCCCCCCCCCCCCCCCCCCCCCCCCCCCCCCCCCCCCCCCCCCCCCCCCCACCCCCAACCCAGATCAGCTGGATATTCAGGTTGACCAGACACCCCCTTGTGGGTGCAGTGGAGAACTGTTAATTAATTTAAACTATGGTGGACGATGTTTGTCAAAAGCAGCTTTTCAGCTGTGTTTACATGACAGCGGTGCTGAAAATGAAAACGCAACATTTTGGAAATTTTCCACCTCCATCTCCATGGAAACGGGAGAAATACAACTCTTTTTAGATGCTCTGAGGCGGCCTCCGTGAAAATAGGGCAAATGTATACTTTTCTTAAACTGTGCTCCTGGTCCTGGTCCTGGTCCTGGTCCTGGTCCTGGTCCCAGTCTATACCCTCCTGGACTTGGTAGTTTTAGAGTTGTCTGTCCATACGAATGTCTGTGTTCTCCATTGTTAGTGTTTGGAGTGTATTGACTGATTCTTCTTTGATTTTTGGAGGGGGTGGGGGAGACAGGGTGGGGGTGGGTTGGCCGAGCAGCTCTTAAGTGAGTAGACCCACACAATAGAAATTAATTCAGCAGCTGTCTGCTCCCACGGAGCAGGCGTGTCCACCTCCTCCTCCTCCCTCACTGCCCCGGCTTCTCCCCCATTCACCCACTCAGAAACTCCTCCTCATGGACTGAAAATTGGTTTGACTGAGTTTGTCCAGTGGGGACAAACTGTTTCAGTAGCATTAGCATTAGCATTAGCGCTGACAGCTAGGTGCCTATCTACTTTGCTCTTATTAGCCATCCGTCAGTAACTGACTGCTGTCAGGATGTGACAGACTTAGTTAAAGTAACTGAGGACACTTTCCTGCTCACTGCGCTCACAGTTAGCATTAATGTATTTCTATGTATAAATACTGTGTGTGTTTGTGTGTGTGTGTGTGCGTCTGTGTCTGTGTCATGTAATTTTTCTCTATATATGTAACACACTCGGGTTCATGCTTGTTGCACTTTTAACTACACACACGTTTGTAAATGTGCATCGCAATAATTGTATCTGAACTAAGTAAGAAAAATAGAAAATCATGTGTATGTAGCTTTTTGGAGTGTGGTGCGTGCACACACACACACACAAGCTCTCTCTCTCTCGCTCTCTCTCTCTCTCTCTCTCTCTGTCTCTCTCTCTGCCAGCCTTTTGTCCCACACTTCGCCCCCTCCTCTTCCTCCCCTCCACTGAAGCTCTTGTCAGTCACTTTCCCAGCAGCTGTTACCCCCCCCTTCACTCACTCACTCACACACACACACACACACACACACACACACACACACACACACGCCCCTCCTCTTTCCTCCACCCCTCTCCTCCAAAAGGGGAACAAAACCTCGCGGGACACCTGTGATACCGGCCGGAAGCCCGGCAGCGGCAGCGGCAGGTCTGACTCCCAGCATCCTCCTGGTGGTGGTGATGATGATGATGATGATGATGATGGTGATGATGAAGAGGGGGAGGAGGAGGTTGAGTGAAACGCGGAGACGTGCGCACGGATCAGTGCACTGAGCGGCGGCGGCGCATCAGTCACACGGTGGATGGAGACGAGCGCTGGAGGCGGAGGGATGCTGCTGGTGATGATGATGATGATGAAGATGGCGCTGGTGGTGTAGCAGGTGCCGCGGACGGTGATGCTGCGGAGCGTCATCATTCAACAGAGAGAGAAAGAGAGACAGAGTGCGGGAGGGAGGAGGGGAGGCTTCCACACGGAGGGGACGCCGCCGTGCGTCCAGCCGCCGTTCCTCGGATGTTCTCCACATCCGTGACGCGGAACGTCTCCTGAACTTCACACATCCGGAGGCGCATTTGGGAGCGTGCGCTTAAAAAGTGGAGCCATGTGTTGATGCGCGATGCGCCGCAGCAGCAGCAGCAGCAGCAGCAGCAGCAGCCGGAGCGTCGCGGCGGCAGCAGCAGCACCAGCAGCAGCAGCGTCTGTTCAGGGCGGATTACGTGAGCAGAGCAGAAGGCCTCCGTCTGAAGTCTGAGAGGGGGAGGGGAGGGAGGGGAGGCGAGGGGAGCGCCCCGGCCCTGTTGCTCCTGCAGCCACAGGAGGAGGAGGAGGAGGAGGAGGAGGAGGAGCAGCGGGCCGCCATGACTCACTTGCAGGCCGGCCTCTCTCCGGAGACCCTGGAGAAGGCCAAGGCGGAGCTGAAGGAGAACCCCGACACGCTGCACCAGGACATCCAGGAGGTCCGGGACATGATCATCACGCGGCCGGACATCGGCTTCCTCCGCACCGACGACGCCTTCATCCTCAGATTCCTCCGGGCACGCAAGTTCAACCACTTCGAGGCCTTCCGCCTGCTGGCGCAGTACTTCGAGTACCGGCAGCAGAACCTTGACATGTTCAAGAACCTGAAGGCCACCGACCCGGGGATCAAGCAGGCGCTGAAGGACGGCTTCCCCGGAGTGCTCGCCAACCTGGACCGCTACGGCAGGAAGATCCTGGTGCTGTTCGCCGCCAACTGGGACCAGAGCAGGTAGGACGGGGCCACAGTGGGGGGTCACAGGTCATCCAGGTGGCTGCATGGTGGAGTAAGGGTGTCGTTTTTGTGTCAGAATAGTTTCCTGTTTACACAGGAACATTCTGGAAACTATGTGCTTTTCACATTGTTCCAGTAGTTGGTGCTGCTTGGTCTTGTAATGAAATAATACACTCTAAACATTAACAGGAGAATACAGAGAACAATACACTCTAAACCAGGGGTGCTCAGTCCTGTTCCTGGAGAGCCCCTATCCAGCATGGTTTAGTTCCCCCCCTGCTTCAACACACCTGAATGCAATGAGAGACTCATCACTGGGTTTTGTTGGGTGCTTGAACCAGAATCATTAGAATTAGGTGTGTTGAAGCAGGGAGAGAGCTAAAACCTGCTGGGGAGGGGCTCTCCGGAAACAGAATTGGGCATCCCTGCTCTAAACATTAACAAAAGGAGAACGCAGAGAACAATACACTCTGAAAATTAACAGGAGAACATGTAGAACAATGTACTCAAAGCATTACCAAAAGGAGAACGTGGATATCGACTTGGACAGACTCACCAAGTGCGCAGAGTTTCTGAGAAGTTGTTTTCTAGCGTTTCCATGGAGATGGAGTAAGAACGTTCTCGGACTGTTGTGTGTAAACTAAACAACCAAAACCCATGGAAGGTTTTTTGTTGTCAGAATTTTGGCTCCTTTGAAAGCTTGATGTCGTCTGATTGATTTAACTTTCTAGAACTTTTGAAAGATTGCCACTACAACATTTCAAAAAGTTTTTTAAAAAGGTGACTTCAGTGTCTCTGAGAAACACAAATGAAAGGTTTTGGTTCTCACTTGAAACAGTTGCCTCCCTGTTGCCAGACATTGGCCGGTGTGACTTTTTTGACGTTCTCCTCGTTCTCAGGTATTCCTTCGTGGACATCCTGCGGGCGATCCTTCTGTCTCTGGAGTCCATGATCGAAGATCCAGAACTGCAGGTCAACGGCTTCGTCCTCATCATCGACTGGAGCAACTTCACCTTCAAGCAGGCGTCCAAGCTGACTCCCAGCATGCTGCGGCTAGCCATCGAGGGGCTGCAGGTACCAGGACCCTGCGGAGAAGGGGGGTTGGAGGGTTTTCTGAGAACATGACTGAGGGTATGAAGCCCAAGGTTTTACCTGGAGGACTTCCTCCACAGTGGTTTTGGGGGGGGGTTGGAAGGTTCTCTGAGAACAGCATCGAGGGGCTGCAGGTACAAGGCTGAAGGATTTTGTGTTTGTTTGTGTTGGGGGTTTCCTCCATGGTTGTTGGGGGGGATCTGTGGAACATTCTCTGAGATCACTATTGGGGGGCTGCAGGTACAAATTGAAAGGGTTTTTTTGCTGGTGGGGGGGAAGTTTGTAAAGTTCTCTGAGATCACAATCCAGGGGCTACAAGTACAAGACCCAAAGATTTTACCTGAGGGGTTTCCTCCATGATGGTTTATGGGGGTCAGAAAGGTCTCTGAGGGCTTGGTCAAAGGACTGTAGGTATGAGGCTGAGACGTTTTACCCTGGGGGGTTTCCTCCATGACATTTTGAGGGGATCTGTAGAAAGTTCTCTGAGAAGCGGCTCCAGACAGTTGGGATTTTGTGGATTTTGTGGAAAGTTTGTGCATGGAGGTTCAGAGACTCTCTAAATGTCGTCTACTGTCTGAGTGTCAGACTGAAGCCTCGAGGTTCCACTGTTTCGTTTAATCCGTTTTTTTTGTCCATCTTGAGATCAGACTTTAACTTTAGATAAACTTGATTTTTTTTAGCTATATTTTAAACTATATAGGTTAAATTTTAACTATTGGAGGCACTTCTTGCGTTCTGAGCCTTCAGTTATCACTAACATAACAGAAAAGCTGCTGTCACTTCCTCCTCTCAGCCACTGAGCTACTGTCACCTTCAGTAGCTATTCTCCATTAGCATTAGCATGATTAGCACTAAACCTTTAATCTCTCTATACTGCTGACTGAAATAAGTCAATGCTTTTGTTCAATATCCTGCTATCTGAATCTTACTATTAGCCTTAGCATTAGCATGTCTACATGCCAAGTCATGCTGTTAGTATTTTGTTGTTGTTGTTGTTTTACATTAAAATTAAAACTCAACTTGAAGTCACATTAACCTGAGAACATAACTAGCCAACCTGGGGAACAGTGCTCTTTTCTCGCTGTGCATGACGTTCACTCGTGTCTTTCACACAGGACAGTTTTCCCGCCCGATTCGGAGGGATCCACTTCGTGAACCAGCCATGGTACATCCACGCCCTCTACACCGTCATCCGACCGTTCCTCAAAGACAAGACCAGGAAGAGGGTGAGGCTCGCAGCTGGCATCATGCTCACTCATGCTACTGCTAGCTTCAGCATTAGCTGAGTGTCGTACACCTGTAAAACCCAGTGAGTTGCTCTGTTAGCATCAGCCCTTATCTAATAAAAACTCCTGGTGTTCTGGTCCTGATCCAGATCTTCATGCACGGTAACAACCTGAACAGCCTCCACCAGCTCCTTCACCCGGAGATCCTCCCCTCCGAGCTGGGCGGCATGATGCCGCCGTACGACATGGGCACGTGGGCGAGGACGCTGCTGGACCACGCCTACGACGAGGAGGCCGAGTACTGCCCCGAGTCCTGCACGCTGTCAGTCCAGGACCTTGAGCGCGACTTGGAGAAGAATCTGTCCCCCAGGACCATGAAGAGGTAACACCAGTCCTCCCCTTTCTCTTCTTCTGTGGTGGCTTGCTACACCTTCTGGTGCTGTGTGGCATTATAGTGCCAATCTGAATGTGGTTAGCTTTTTATTTTTTCCTAACACATCATGCTCAAACTAGCATGACCCCTTACAGCGCCTTGAGAAAGGCTACCAAACCACCAACTTTCATGAACCAGGAAGTCAAATTTATTTTTTCTATATTTTATCTGACTGGGAACCTTCCAGACAGAACTGTGAGTTCTGAGCCAACAGTGAATGCACCGTGGTTGACTCCTCCTCTTCCCCTGCAGGTCTCAGTCGGTGGTGGAACCCGGAGTCCTGAAACGACCCGACAGAACCAAGAGCGACGAGGAGAACACGCAACCTCTGCTGTCGCTGGACTGAACCTGTACATACATACACACACACTCGCACACACATGCTTGCAGTGGAAACTGTCACCCCCTATCTGTTCCTGCAGGAAGTGCAGGAGAAACAGAGGGAATTGGGGTTCCTCGCAGAGAACCCTGAGGTTCTCCTGATTCATTCCTGTACTTCTTTGTCAAGTGCCAACTCAACAGACTGTGAGATAGCTTACAGCGGAGAGGAAACGCTACGTTTTTCCTGTATTCAGAGAATAAATGGAGAGAGGAAAAAGGCGGACATCAAAATACAGACTCTGATTGGCTGGAGGATTGACTCACGGACCCAAACAGGAAGTAGATTTACCAGGATGGTTTGTTGGTATTTTTGGTATATCTTGGTTCTTTATCAGTTCTATCTTGGAGAAAACAACTCGGTTCTGTCAATCATCTCCTTGGTTCCTTTTTCTGACCCGAATGTCCCAGAATGCACTGCTGTCCTGGCACAAGCCAAAAAGCGACAGGATGTCCCTGAACACATTGCAGGATGACGAGCGGCTCCGTGTGACACATCAGTCGTATGTCTGGCAATAATTGTCCAACATTCCCACCGCCAAGCGTCCACGTCGGATTGATTTGCGTAACGTTAAAGGAATGAGGCGTTCAAGGGCTGCACTGCCGCGTTTTGCTGGTTTACGTGGACATTAGTCCCATTTGATCTTTTTTAGCTTTGGTTCATTTGCACATTGTTTTACTCTGCAGCTCAAATTCAAGCTATTAAATTTGAATTGTAAACACATCCAAAGCTAAATACTAACTAGCATTACTGATCGGTGTGCGTTAAGTGACGTGTACGTACATTTTATTGTGTTTGTCTACTTCAGACTCCTAAAATTATACTGTAACTAAAATAGTTTTGGTACTTTTTCGGCTGACTTGTCAACACAAAATGCTGAAATCTGCACATATTTGTTAGCGAAGTCACTGTGAAGTCTCTTGTTTGGTGGAACACGCATCTTTTAAATATTAATATATTCCCACAGTTCTCACGGTCACATCGTTCAGGAGTTCTAGAACATTGAAAAACTCAGAACTAGCTTTTTGTCTGTATGCTAGCTGTGGACTAGCAGCTTGTGTCACATTTCTCAGTACGTCAAACGCAGAAACAATCAAGAACAGACAGACATTAATAGTTAAAGGTAACTGGAAGAGATTTTGGAACTATTTTCAACACCGAAAACAGCCAAAGTTTTATTTATTTTGCTGACAAGCTAACTGGAAGTTAGCATGCAGATGCTAACTTAATTTCTTGGCTTGATAACTGTCTGATACTGAATCACTAAAGATGTCGTTCATAATTTCAGATGAAAGTTTAATATTCTGTTCGCAAACAAGCTCATACATAGTTAAGGGTTAGAATATATTCACTAGCTCAGTAACTTAGCTTTGTATCACGTACTGGTACTAATCACAGTCAGCGTTCCTTGTGTTGTTTACTGAGCTCTTTAGCATGTTTGCCAACAAAATGCTAAACTCTTCATGAGAAGCTTAAAGTGTGATGAAATGAAAGAGCTTGAAAAGTTATGTTATTGAAAAAGAAGCAGTAACTTTCACTTATTGTACATTTTATAACTATTATTCTACAGACATAAAATAACCAATGTCTTGTATTCCTTAGCCAACAGGCTAATATGCTCTTCGGGTACTGCATACAGTAATGGGAATTAGCCTTGAAGTTAGTATTTACATGACTCTTTCCCTGCAGGTTTGAAATTGATGCTAACTTTGAGTTAACCTTAAAGCTAACATCACCACTTACCTTTCCCTAGAGGTTTGAAGGTGATGTTAGCTTTGAGCTAGCTCTGAAGCTAACATCACCACTTATCTTTCTGTGTAGGTTTAAGGCTGTTGCTAGCTTTGAGGCTAATCCCTTCAGCTTCCTCAGTTATGGTCGAATGGTGTCTGTTAAACAACAGAACATGTTGCTCTCTGCTAGCAGTAACGATTAGCTTGCTTGAGATTTGAGTGATTTCAACTCACTCCGTTTTTTTTTCTTTCAGGATTCAGTTTTGTTTCCTTCCGTCAGTATTTAAAATATTTGTTGATGGAAACTTTTATTGCATCACAGGGTTCTTCATTGTGGTGCTTTCAGAGATCCGTTTTTTTTCTTGTCAGTATTTCACGAGAACTGCTGCTCTTCACCTTGAGGAGGAAGGGTGATCAGAAATGTAAACGAATCAAAAATATTTCTTTTTCTTGAAGGTATTTCAGCATTTGGAATGTTATTTCCCTGTTGTTCTGTCTCTTCCTCCAAATGGTGCGTTCCCGGCTCGGTGGGACGTCAAAGTTCTGACTTCAGAAAAACATATTTGAATGTTAACAACTCAGAATTACAAGTTGTTCTCTGGTCAGAAGAGCAGAAGTTCCCAAAGCCCCGCCCCCTTTCAGGTTGGAATTGCAGTAGATTTCCTCTAAGGTTAAAGATTGAAAGTTTGAAAAACCCCGCTTTGGTAAAGGCTCAAAGCCCTACCACACCAGCTAAAGTTCAAAAAGTCTCAGCCCACGAGCTAAGGTTCGAAAAGCCCCACCCCCAATGCTGAAAGTTATATAAGCCCCACCCACAAAATGTAGAATTCTGAAAGTCCCAGGACCATTCAGGACCTCCTAGCGTAAAAGCCCCGCCCACTGGAGGCTGCGCTGACTCAACCTGGATCCACACTCCGACAACAGGAAGTTGTTTGGTTTGCTGCTTCCATCCGTTCATGTGAAAAAGTATTTTCAAAGTATTTGAAATGAGTTTGTTGAAACTTGAACTGAAATGGAGCTTTTCAGAGCTCAATAGGAGTTTAGGAAATTGGGACAAATCTAAACATTTTGGAAGCTTTTTGGTTCCTTATTTTCATTTCCTTTCAGAATAAGAGTCAGCTTTAAAAATGTTCCAAGTCCTTCCAGGTTTTTGGTGTTTTACTTTGAAATTAACCTGAAAAATTCAACATGAAGTTCATCTTTTCTCCATATCAGTGTTCATTTCACTCTTCCTTTTGAATTATTGGATGTATATTTTCCACTGTCCACAGAAATGATGAAAGAAAAATGTGCAAAAATGTAGATTTTTTTTTTGTTTCTATTACCGAGTGATTGTTGGATTTAAAATGTATTCGTTTCTTTTATTCACGCATGTATAAAAAAGTTTAGTATTTTGACTTTTTCATGAAGAAAAATGTCTTTTTTTATTTTAAATTGAATCCAGTCTCACACACACACACACACACACACACACACACACACACACACACACACACACACACACACACACACACACACGCTTCAGATGAACTCCAGCTCTCATCAGAATGTATAAATGCTCTGAATGGATTATTAATCCTAATAAATGTTTTATAGAGCTTCAGAGTGGAATGTTTCTGTAATTTGACATCACATTTGTAAATTGTGCTTCATAGATATATCACTGTGGACAAAAAAAAAATGATGAAGACACACAACTGCTAACAAACACAAAAGATTTTAGAGGAGGAAGATGCTTTAAGATCCGGATGTTAGTCGATGAAAATGCTCTATAATCTGATGTTAGAGGAGGAAGATGCTCTATAATCTGATGTTAGTGGAGGAAGATGCTCTATAATTGTCATGCCTGCTCCTCAGCCACTATGGAGCGGGTTTGCTTTGCTTTTTTTCCTCCCCTTCTGTCTGCAGGTGAGCAGGCTGTGGTGTGGGCGGTTCAATCAGCTAATTGGAGTCACCTGTTCGGAGAGTGGCCTCATCTGTTCCACCTGCTCCTCTGTCTACTTGAGCTGCCTGTTGCCCACTCTCCAGTGCCGGACCGTTGAACTCCCTCAGTCAGTGTCCAAGAGTTTTGTTGTGTTAAGTCTTCTGTCCATGCTGCAACTGACTTCGTCTTCTCCTCTGCTTCAGCCTGGACCACCCCTGTCTTTCTCTCGCCTGCCTTCCTGCTCACCTGACTGCTCTAGAGCTTGGTTTTGCCCAGACTCATCTCCCAGACTGTTTCCCCGCCTGGCTGCTAGAATCTCTGACCCGTCCAGGACTGCAGGTGTGCAGCACCTGTCTCCCCGCCTGGCTGCAAGAGTTTATGACTCGGCCCTCGGACCCAGATCTCTGACTTGTTTAACTCACTACCTGTTCAATAAACCTCTTAAACTTTCACCCGTGTCTGTTACCCATCTGCATCTGAGCCTCCGTCTCACACACCGGAACAATAATTTGATGTCAGAGGAGGAAGATGCTCTATTATCTGATGTTAGAAGAGGAAGATGCTCTATAATCTGATATTAATTTGTTAGTTGAGTTGATTTAAAGAAAGAGTCATTGAAAAAATTTTGAAATAACATTTTTATTCAAGTTCTTTGAAGGAGCATGTTGGTGAAGATCGTCAGTGAAACATCTTCAAACCGTCGTCACGCTCTTCTATCGTTCATGCAACACTCGTCAATCAAACACCCTTTTATCTACAGTATTTTTACAGCATCACAGATTCTCCTCCTCAGCTGATTTTATACTGGCGCCCATCAAACAGCGGAACAATCAAATCAAGCCACAGTTCCTCTGAAGAACATCCTGGAGTCGTGTTCTCGTACTTTCCATTCCCTCAAGAACATCATTTTGGATTTTCACCAAAAGATGCAAACAAAAACCAGATTTTTGAAGAAAAAAAAAGTAAAGCATGAAACTATACAGAAAACATTTGAAATAAACGGACAAATTACATTTTTTCTTGAAAAATACTCCATTCTTCATTTTCATACTTGTGAGAAACTAATTTTTAGCCACACTTGCATATTTTTTTGAGTAATTTATTGCTTAAAATACCAAGATCTAAAATGTGAATATGAGTGGCCAGATGCTTCATCAACTCTTTTCACCATCTGGTGGTACAGAGAGGTACTGCAGGTCATTTTGAAGCACATTCACACTACTGACCACCTATAAACACTTGCAGAACGTCCTGTTCTGAATGAAGTTTACTGTTGGATTATTTTCATCTCCCTTATTAATGTATTTTTAAAACATTCTATCTTCAGCAATTTTTTTTTAACTTGTATTTATTTTCTTGCCTCATATTTACATTTTCAACCATCATTTCGACACATGGTGACTTGATGCACCACTTGGTGGTAAAATGTGAAACTTCACCTAATATTAATGGATTATTTTATCGAAACGATGTTTAAAGAAAATTATATATTTGAAGTTACTCAATTAATGAAGAATCAAATGAGGAATTGCTGAATTCAACATGGTTTAAATTAAAGACGATCATGCAGAAGAAGAAGAAAAAAATGAAAATGTTGTCACGGGTCGTTCAAACACAACTTTAAAACCTGAAACATTGCAGTCACAACTAAAAGATTTAACTTGAACTCGAAGAAAAGGCAGCGTGAAAAAAACTAAAGAAAATGTCTACAACAGTCTGTCACACTTAAAGATACAGTACGTAACATTCAAAAAGTGACTTGCTGCTGCCACCCAGTGCACCAAAGCAGTATTACACGTTTACTCCATACTGTACATTAAAAATAATGTTTCTACCTATAATATTAAGAAGGAAAGAGACTCGTCAGTTAACATGCTAACCAGCTAGCCACAGCTCCATCTGTTGCTGTAATTCCACTTGTACCACAAGATTCAACAAGTGTTTACACTCGCATTTTTAACATCTTGCTCTTTTGTTTTATCAATGTTGAATATATATTTATATATCTTATAGCACTATTATTATTTTTTACTTTTAATTTACATGATTTTTTGCTGGAACTGAGTGCAGTGATAACTCACTGCTGCCACCCAGAGCATTAAAACAGCATTGCACAATTTTGAGATCCTATAAACGTTTTATTTTAAAGTTTTATTTTTTAAACATTTTTCTGACTGCTCGCATTGATTGTTTGTTGCTTCTCAAACAAGCCCGCTGCAGGTTAAACATCAGTCTTTAGAGATTCAGAAGGTCTGAACGAGAGCAAGCTGCATGAAAAACAGAACTTGTTCTGGGCTCGAAGACCTTTAATGTGACATTCAAACAGGAAGTGAAGACTTTCTCCAGTGTTAGCTGGTAGCGTTAGCGCTCTAGTGAGCTTCACTTTTCATTCTTCTGCAGTCTGATGTTTTTAGATGGACGCCACAGGTCTGAATGAAACCAACGTTTGTTCTGTTTCCTTCATTCTGACCAGAATAAAGACACCAGCAGGTGTTAGCTGCTAACATTAGCTTGGTGACACGTTTCACTTGACTTCTGATGGCAGATCGGTGAACTTCATATCATTTAAACATCAGCAGAAGCAGAACATCCCATACTAGTTTTTAGGTCCAGTTTACTCAACATTTTTACGTGAAAACATCTGTTTACACGACAGTGGTGCTTGGAGCCACTAAAAACACAACTTTTTGAAATCTCTGTTTCCGTGAAAATGTTTTTCTTCTTTCCACCCCAACCTGAACCAACTGAGGTCCACACGGCCACATGAGGTTGTTTCCATGACAACAGAGCTGGGAGCCACTGAAAAAGCAATTTTTTGAAAATGCTCCGATGCCGTCTCTGCGGAAACAAGAAAAACGCAACTTTCTGGAAAAGCTCCAAAAGTATTTCTCCATGGACAGAAGGAAAATGCAACTTTTCAAAAACACCCCAACAACATCATATGAAGGAGGAAAACACATCATTTTGAAAACGGTGACACCACCTCCATGGAAAGGCAGAAAATGCAACTTTCCAAAAATATGTCAACACTGTCTCCATGGAAATGAGTAAATCAAATTTTCAAAAATGCTGATGCCATCTCCATTGAAAAGAGGAAAACGCAAGTTTTTGAAAATGCTCCGATGTGTCTCCATGGAAACAAGGAAAACACAGCTTTTCTGAAGTGCTGCTCCTGGTTCTGTGCTGTATAGCCCCCTCAAACACTTTCTAACTACATGTTTAGTGTTTGCCATTTCCGTGTAAACAGACATCGTTTTCAAAACGTTGCTGTGTAAAATCAAAACCTTTCTCAAATGAAAACTCAAAGACGTAGCGTTTTCATTTGACTCATCTTGTAAACAGGACCTTGGACATAAATCGGAGACCTCGACTGAGGTTCGGTTTCTGCTATCGTTGAATCGATTCGCATCGTCTCAACGTTTAGCTTCATTTTCTGAAGTTAAGAGAATCTTAGAAACCTCAAAACGACGCAGACTGATGTGACTCGCTGGACGGGTGCAACAACTCCGCCCGGTTTTCTTCTGTAGAATAAGACCACATTAGCGACTTTAGCTTAGCAATGGTTTCTTGCGTCTTGGCACTGGCACATCAGAGCTCCGTATGAGGTAAATGATAACAAACCAGGGAAAAAGGTGACGGGCTTCGTAAACAAGCCGATGATCCACATTTATCCACTGACATCACGGCGTCTCGTCGGTTGGTCACGTCAAAGTGGTCCTGCGCTCACTTCCTGTCCCCGAACGGGCCGAGTCATCGCCGGCACATCTGCTGCACAAACCGAAGCCAAAACTATCGCGAGGCTACGACGCTAATGGCGATTGGCTTCATGCAGAATTTAAGAGTTCCCAGGTGATTTCTGAAGCATGAAAACTTTAAAGAAAAAAAAAATGCAGCTACGTCTTTTTGGTTCCTCAAGAACTGGACCTGCTAGCATAAACTGCTCAACTGAATGTCTGTGAATCTAATTCAGGGAAATTGTCAGTATTAAATAAATTCCACCCTAAAATGCTATTACTTTTATGACAAATTATCCCAACGAGCCCAAAGAACTCACTTGTTTTGTCATAAATTCCTATTTGTTTGAGTTCCACTTTAAAAAAATATTTTCTCAGTGTTCCACTCCATTAAAACGTCTTGCATAGCATTTAGTCTAGATTTAGAGCTAGAGCGGCCTAGCGTAGTATTTTAAACCTCTGAAAAATTCTAGATTAAAACCGTTTAGTGCAGCGTTCCAGTCTTTAAACTGATAGCTAACAGTGGCCTAGCATAGCATTGTAGCCTCCTGATACGTTTTCCTTCAGATGTCCGGAGCTACAGAACGTTCCGTGACGGGATCGAGGCCACAGGGTTCCGTGTCAGAGCTCCAGGGATTCAACTCTCCAACATCTGCATGCTTACAGTGTAACTAACCTTCAATATTCACAGGTATAACTCTGTAAGAAGGTTGAAGATTTCATGGGAAAACTTTGTCAGGAAAAAAGTTTAAATAAAAAAAAAAAAAAATAAAAAAAAAAAAAAGAAGAAATGTGTTGATGAACGGAGAGTTTGAATCTCCGGAGCTCCAAACATTCAAAATAGAGAAACATTCCCAGTCCGAAGTTTTTCCTGCGGGTGCAGATAATGCAGCAGGTCATTGCCCCCCGCTGGCTGGGGAGGGGGGCAGCTTGCTTGGTTATTGCCCCGGGGCCCGGGTCGCCTTCTGCTGCTGCTCCAACATGGACCGGACGGCCGGGGGCAACATGGCGGGCGACATGGGGAGGGCGGTGGGGCGCAGCGGGTATGAAGAACCTTTACCAGGGAAGTAGACACACTGGAAGAACCTCTGAGCTGTGGGGGGCAAATACAGCAGGGGGGGGGGGGGGGGGGGGGGGGTCAGTGACGACAAGGACTAGTTGCTTACTTTTTACTGATTTTGAAAAAAGTTAGTGGCAAAAGGAAAAGTTAGCAGTTCCTCATCTGAGAAGTTTCTAAAAAGTTGCTCTTTATTTTTGTTACTAATTAAAAAGTCCCTACTGACCAATTTTTAAGAAGTGACTAGAGAACAGTGGTTTTTACCTGTTTTCTTCTCTTCTGGGGTTTTATCTTCAGCCTGAGGCTCTGAAAGAACAAAAGACAAAAATCCTGAGAGACTGAAAACTAAAGAGGAAGAGGTGGAGGCGCAAGAGGTGGAGAAGGAAGAGGAAGGGGTGGAGGAGGAGAAGGCAGAGGAAGGGGTGGAGGAGGTTCTCGGTTTTCGTATTTGGTTGGGTTCTGACATGATTTTAAGGGTTCTGCAGTGTTTTGGACTCTTATTCTGAAGGATCGGGTCAATCTGTAGCGGAGCCAGAGTGGGGGCAAGGAGGCGGTCGCCCCAGGGCCCACAAGGTCATAGGGCCCTGTTTCCTGTGATGTGTTCACATTTACTCGTTAATAAATTATGATAATAAAATGTGCAGTGTGTACGAGAAGGTATAGCATATGATTGTGGGCTCCAATTTGCCAATTCTTACATTATGACTGTTCCTGAATGCATCAGAGCTGTAAGCCAGCGCTGATTGGCTGTGCGGCATGAAGGAGTTTTTTTCTTTTGCACTTGATCTGAACTCTTTGGAGGGAAGTTCAACAGTATGCTAAACACTATGCTAGCCGCTAGCGGTACTACCCAAAACCAAACATCGGAGCCACTGGTGAGTCAGTGAAACCTTCAAAAATATTATCTTTATCAGAATGCTGTGGTCTTAACACCTGACTATGTGAATGTGCCTTGTGTTGCTCTCAACTATCAGAGACCGCCGAGTCTATTTTTTTTCCTAATATACGTGAATTCCAAAAGATATAGATAGCTGTGTCTGTATCTATCTGAATAGATTGTGTAAATTTTGACCAGCTGTGTTCATTTTGTATTCAAGCTGTATCAGGTACAGATTTAGCCAGTGAGTTTTTATCTGAGCTTTCAGGACCATGGACAGCGGACGCTCTGAGATTTACACCTGTCAGACTGCATGTGTATGTGTGTGTGTGTGTGTGTGTGTGTGTGTGTGTGTGTGTGTGTGTGTGTGCGCGCGCGCGTGCATGTGTATGTGTATGTGTATGTGTATTTGTTCTTCAGAACAAGTTTGTGACTTCATTCTGCTTTCTGAGACTTGGCTCAATAAACGTGAGCATTAGTGTGTTGTTTGATGGCAGCATGAGGGATTGTTTGAATGGTGAAATTACTGTCATATGGGCCCATCGAGAATGCTCCGCCCCCTCTGTACTGAGACCCACCTCCGCCTCTGGGGTCAATTAAAGGAAAAACCCCCTTTTAAAAGGCAGAGGCCTGCAGAACCGGGCGCACAGGAGGAGACTCTCTGGTCCGGAGTAGGATGAGTGTTGTCTGTCAGTCAAGTGGTGGTCTGATGCCCATCTGTCTCAGTGCTGAAGTGTCCTTGAAGTGGAAGGACAGATGAAGCGTCCTGCAGTTTCCTCCACTCATGGTCTGTATTCTAAGGATCTTTGAGGGGTTTTCAGGGAGTTGAGTTTGGTGTTTTCAGGAGAACTTTGTTAATTAATCACCATGGGAACCAAACACTTATGAGCAGCTGAGACGAGCTACTGAAACATCTACGTACTTTTCTTCTCTGCCGCTGGTTTGATTCTGATCTTAGCTGAAAGCAGAAGGAGAAGAGAATGAGCAGCTGCAGCTTTCTGATTGGAGCGTCTGTGAGCCGAGAGTCGAGTTACTCTGTTCCGATGAAGGTCTGGAGGGTTTCTCCTCCTTCAGCGTGTCGTTCGTCGTCCTGGAGGCCTCCAGCCGGTCTCTGAGTCTGAGCAGAGGAGGACGACTTCCTGCTTCTGCAACAAGATTCACAATGGATCAGAGCCGAGGATTCTCTGAAAAGACCAGGATGTATCGTAGCATCGCTGGTGTTCGAGTGCTTTAACTATTCATCATGTGTTTTTACACATTATAATGTTAAAATAGAAACACCTCACATTGATCAGATTAAAAAGTAACTTCTCTGTTTCAAATAAAATGTGATCATAGCCCTAAAACAGTTGATAAAACCGTCTGAAACTACTCGTCTGACCTTTTTTATCTTTGACTTTGCTTTTGACAGCTGACGCTTCTGAAATGAAGAAGAAAAAAGCAAAAGGTTAGCCTCCCATCACGCTTCAGACCTGGTTTAAATTCTGTCACCTGTCCTCTCAGATCTCCTCTTCGGTCTCACAGCTGCTGCCTCTGTCACGGTGAGAAGATCCGCCGTCAGCAGGTAAACATGACTTGATTTATCACAGGAGTGTCAAACACAATCAGCTCAGCTTCATCTGGACTCAAACAGCAGTGAAACACTCACAAAACCATCTTTAAACTTAGCTCCAGGTGACACGACCACCAATTCCACTGAAAACAACCCCTTCATAGTGTTTTGGGTCTCCGTTTCCATGACAACGACCTCAAAATCACTGAAAACGCTCCGGCTTTGTGGCTTTAGCACAAAAACATGGAACCATTTTGACTGAAACGTTCTGGAATGAAGAGTCCTTAAATCTCATCCTGGTCCAGCTGTTGCATTGTGGGTATTTTTTACAACCCCCCTGAAAGCATGGCCTCATGTGTGACACTCCTGGTTTGGCTTCCTGGTGGTTTACCTTTCTTCTGATCCTTCTGGCTTTTCGCCTTCACAGGTTTGTCTGGGTGAAAAAAAAGGAAATGAACAGCTGTGTGACAGATGTGCAACAGCTGTGTGACAGATGTGCAACAGCTGTGTGACAGATGTGTAACAGCTGTGTGACAGATGTGTAACAGCTGCACGGAGCTTCAGACAGGAGAAACAGTCAGTCGAAGGTTTCTCACCTTTTTTAGTCGCTGCAGCAGCTTTAACTTTCTCTTTCTTTACAGCTGATTCTGGAAATAAAAAAAAAAATCCAGTGAACATGAATCCAGAATAACTCCATCACTTCAATTTACTGTCAAAGCTACCATTTTATATATAGACACACACACACACACACACACACACACACACACACACACACACACATGGCCCTCTAGTGGCAACAGCAGTTGCAGCAGGTGAAGAAATGGGTGATTCCTGAATTTGAATAAGGCATTTTATTCATTAGCCCCGCCCTCTGTGTCAATTAGCCCCGCCCCTGATGCAAAAAAGAGTTTAGTACCTTTCTTTGCAGCTCTGCTTTTGTCTTTTTTCACAGCAGCATCTTGAAAACAAATGAAATGTTACGATACAAATAAAGATCAAACAAAACCTGTTCCGGTGAAGACTCCTGACCTTTCTTGTCTTTGTCTTTAGCTGCTGCTGTCGACTCTGACGAGGGAATTTCAGAATAAAATGAATGAATTCCTTCATACAACAGAGGCAGATGACTGATGAGCTACTTAGCACATGCTTTCGATTTAGCTTCATAAATGTCCAACATGAGTTCCACATGGCGCAAAACCAGAGAAGAAGAACAAGTGAACACCATCCTGTGTTTGAAGTTAAGACTGTTTTTAGCACATTTTAAATATTCTGTTTCACTATTAGTGGAGATGCTAAAGGCTAAGTTTACCAACTGTTTCACTGTATCTCGCATTTATTAAGCATGTCTTTGTGAAGTCAAACGTGTTTTTTCACGACGTACTCATGGCAAAGAAAAAAAGAATAATTGTGCCAGCTGGACTGAAATGAAAGGTTTCAAACACTCATGGAAATGTAAAAAACGTCAAATGGAAGCTGAGCTGGGCTATCCTGAGCTGGGCTATCCTCTGATGCTAACTGTAAATGTTCTCGGTCATCATGACGACCTCTCCTGACGTTCTGACTTGCTATTGACTGTTATTGTTGCCTTTGTTCTGTTTTGTTCAATTGTGAACATTTTCAGGAAGTTTAACTCCACACTTCAAATATACTGGACCGTAGAACCAGGTGGACTGAAGTCTGATGACGCTGCAGCTGCAAGGGTCAAAGGTCAGCTGAGTCCGACGGAACGTTACCTTCCTCCGAATCCACGGCTGCTCTTTTCCTCCTCGGAGCTGCAGGCGAGAACAGGAGTTAGCTCGCTCGCTGCAGTGATGGAAGAGGAAGCTTTAGCTCAGCGCTGGAGCGCCTACCTTTCTTCTCTGAGACGGCCTTCACCTCTTTCTCCACAGCCTCCGCTTCTTAAAGCACAAAAAGGTTTCGGATTAAACTCTGAACAGGACATTTGTATTCGAAAACAGTCTTGATTGATTGATTAGATTTACAAATCTAGAAAAATAAATAATCAACTGTGAATCCAGTCCTAACTAAATTAAATAAATAACTGATTAGCTGAGTAACACATTTATTTATTTATTTCTACCTTTTATTATCATCATCATAATAACACAAACAACAATAATAATAATAATAATAATAATAATAATAATAATAATAATTATTATTATTATTATTATTATTATTATTATTATTATTATTATTATTACATAATGATCTCAATTAACTTCAGTAACTCTTATGTTTTTGTATTTTAAAAATTTTCATTTATTTCCCATTTATTATTTATTTGATATTAGTAATACTATTAATTTTATTTATTTATTATTTGCCAGTCAAGCAGATGAAGACAGTCGTCCAAAAGTCAAGTTATTATATTATTTTCATGTAATTTTTCCCATAAACAGTTAGTTTTCAACTCTTTTTTTTTTTTTGTTCTTGTGTTGTGTAGCTTCGTGTTTACTCCTCCTCACCCTGAGCAGGAGCCGCAGGAGCCGCAGGAGCCTCGGCTCCAGTATCTGGACTCGGGGCCTCGGGCGGAGTCTGTTCAGGCGGAGCCTGTTCGGGCGGCGCCTGTTCGGGCGGAGCCTGTTCGGGCGGCGCCTGTTCGGGCGGCGGCGGCGGCGGCACCACGGGCTGCATCAGCGGCGGGTACAGCTGATACTGAGGGTAGAGGGGCTGCTGATACAGCGGTGGAGGGGGCGGAGCTCCAGGCTGCACCGGGTGAGCCGTCAGTACCGGAGCCGACGGAGCTGAAGGTGAAAGAACAGAGGATGAACGTCTGGAGGGGGAGACCAGTTTCACACCAGTCCTGTTTGATCTGGACCAGAGTCCACTTCAGGGTCTGTCAGTCCCCAAACAGCAGCTGCTGTGATCACATGACATCGTCCAGGAGTTCGGTCTGATCTCACAGTGCAGAGTGAAGGAAAACCAGACCCACGAAGGTGAACCTCGTCCTGGACTGTCCCGCCTCGGGGCCCGTTTACACACCAGCGGTCAGAAAATAATGTCCGTTCCCATGGAAACAGCAGAAACAACAACAAAAACATTGTAGTTTTCGTGTTGGTCCATTAGTTGGTGCTGTTGGTTGGACCAGGACCAGAAGAGTCTGGACTGGGACCAGAACCAGGACCAGGAGATTATGGACTGTCACCAGAGTCGGAATGTGTTAAAGGTCGTTTCCATGGAGATGGAGATGGAAGCTGCGCTCTCAGGGTCTGTAAAGCGACGCCCGCAGCGCAGCGGCGCCGGGCGGACTCGGGTCCGTTTACCTGGCAGCGTGGGCGGGGGGTACGGGGTGTCCGTGACCACGTGGTGGACTGCAGGAAGCAAACAGAGAGACCGGCTCAGGCGTGGCTTTCCTCTGCGAGCCGCCGGCGGCGTGGGCGCGTCACTCACCGTACCATCCGGGAGGAGACGGGCAGTACACCGGGGCCGGTCTGCAGGGTCCCACTGAAACCAGAACGGAGGGAGGGGGGTCACTTCAACAGCAGGAGGATGTGCTTCTTCACGCAGGTTAGAAGAGGAGCTGGTTACCTTCCTGTTCAGATTCAGCCACGACTTCCGGCTTTTAGTTTCCGTCTCTTTCTCTGCGGATCGATATAAATATCTTTAACTGCGTGAGCTCAGACTTCAGACCGAATGAGATCCTCGTTCTTCCCTCACCAGCTCGAGAAGTCTTTGTTTTCTCTTCTTTTTCTCTCTTTGCTGTTGAAAGAAGAACATCACAGATTTTCACTGAAGTGAAAAGCAGGGTTTGGTGCATGGTGAAGATGTGGGTACCTCTTAAGAACGGAGGGAACCTCATGACCCGTCTGGCTTTGGGCAGCATCCCCGCCAGCCTGGGAAGAGCTGGGAACATGGAGACAGAAGGAACCTGAGTCCAGCTCTTTCAGTTCACATTCACACGACGCACCGACCGTGTTACCTTGTCTTTTGGGCTTGTCGTCTGCTGATGCAGGTGCACGCACTTCAAAAAAAAGAGAAAAGTTTGAACAAATTAACTGAAATCAGCTGTTCTGGAACACAGAACTCGGAGTTTCCTGTCTCAGAGCAGATCAGCTTCCAGAGTCCAGGGTCAGGCTGACGGTTTGAAACGGACTTTAACACCAGCAACACCAGTTTGACTTTGACTTTAGACACATCAGTAAACGGCCTGATTTTGACTTTGGAGCTTTCCTTGTGGATCATCGTGATTCCTGTTATTCGACTTTAGCTGTGGAGGATGTTTTTAAATGAAAAGTCAGTTTTAGATCTGTTGTGTCTGAACCTCGTGTGTCGTCTCACCTTTTTTCCTTCTCACAGCTGAAACCCTCCGCGGAGCATCTGAGGACACACAGCAAACACACAACGCTCTGAGGAGTAACGCTCCGACCTCTGACCCCATCAATACCAACAACACGACGTCTTCTGAACCTGCTGGCAATCTGACCCAGGATCAGCTCCGTCAGTCCAGACTGTTCCTCCAGTAGCTCTACAGTCCAGCAGCAGCAGCAGGAGCCGGACTGACAGCGTTAACACACATTTCTATTCTGTCCTCAGGCTGCTGAGTAGCTGGACTGCTGCAGTGAGGAGCAGTGTGTGTGTGTGTGTGTGTGTGTGTGTGTGTGTGTGTGTGTGTGTGTGTGTGTTACCCTGAGTGTGTGTTGTCCTGCCCGGGGTTCTGGTCTTGGAGCTCATACAGGGACAGACTGGAAGCACAGAGATGAAGGTTGAAGCTTCTCAGAAACCAGACGTTTCCAGCAGAAGACGCTCTGAACTCCGACCTGCAGGCTCGCTCTGCACCACCGCCTGCTCTTCATCCTCCTCCTCTTCCTCCACTGATCCAGACACAGGCCGGATCACGTCCGCCGCGGCCTTCTCTTCCTCGTCCTCGTCTTCGGCGTAGTCTTCTTTCTCGTCTTCAGCTTCGTCGACAGACACTCGGAGCTGGACCTCGGGGCCTGCATCCTCCTCTTCATCCTCCTCCTCTTCCTCACCAACAGCAAACAGGAGAGCTTCTGCGTGGAGAACCATCCAGCTGCAGCCCAACTTCACTGGCAGAAACAACAGTGTGAGGAACGTCACTCACCTTCCTCTGCCTCGTCTTCCTCATTGACCTGTTGGAGCTCCTCCTCCTCCTCCTCCTCTCCCTTCTCCTCCTCTTCCTCCTCCTCCTCTTCCTCTCTCTTCTCCTCCTCAGCCGTTGCTTCCTCTTCCTTGAGGCTGGTCACTGCTGCAGTTGTTGCTGTCGATGTGAAAAGACGATTTAAATAGATAAAACGACAAATTTGTCTTTTTTAACACATTTCAAAAAGTTTGGTGTTTACACAGCAACGTTCTGATAACGACGTCTGTCTCCACGGCAACGGCAGGAACCCTGAATAGGATGTAGCTGTCATGTTGGTCCACTAGGTGGTGCTGTTTGTTTTAATAATGAAACCACACTCTGAACATTAACAGTGGAGAGCACGACTTCGCGTGGCGGTATGGATGATTTTTTATGAAAACTCAAAAGACTTTGGACTCCACCTGTCAGGATGATGTCATCGAGACCATCCTCTTCCTCCTCTTCCTCCCCTCTGAGCAGGTCTGACGTCAGCTCATCTTTCACTTCATCTTCATCGTCAACAGGTTGTATTCTGTCCAGCTCGTCATCGTCGAAGGTAAACTCCAGCGAGCTCGTATCGAAGACGTCTTCATCGTCATCGTCATCATCGTCATCGTCATCAACATCTTCATCAGTCCTGTCGTCACTGAGGAACGTCTCCCCGAGCGACTCTTCATCAGACATCAGATCATCATCATCCTCGTCGGCCAGAACGCCGCTGTCTGTGCTGTCCAAGGGAGGAAGCTCAGCCTCCTCTTCCTCTTTCTCCTCTTTGTCATCATCATCTTCATCGTCGTCATCGTCGTCAAGGATGTCCGCTTCGATGACATCATCCAGTTTGTCTTCGTCTTTGTCAAAGTCAATGCTGAAGTCTTCATCATCATCTTCATCATCTGCAAAGTGTTCAGAGGACGCCACCGAGACGTCCACATCTGATTGGTCGAGATCTTCATCATCATCATCTTCATCGGTGTCCAGAACAGCCTCCTCCTCCTCCTCCTCCTCCTCCTCATGTTCGGCAGCTAGAAGGACGAGCTCTTCCTCCTCTGTGAGCTTGTCCTCCTCCTCCTCCTCTTCCTCACTGATGGCTGCGATGGGAGGAAGATCTTCAGCGTCGGTGTCGGATGTCGCCACGTCTTCGTCGTCTTCATCGTCATCTTCATCGCCCTCCTCGTCTTCCTCACTGGACGTCAGTGCCAGGTCTCCGAGGTCCGATGAGTCTTCCTCAGGCTCGTCTTCATCGCTGGTGGTGGCGTCGGAGGCGGAGTCAGAGGCGGGTTCAGGAGAAACTTCTTCCTCACCGTCGTCATCCTCAGTGTCAACATCCACTCCGTGTTCAGCTGAATCTTCCTCCTCGTCCTCATCTTCCTCCTCCTTCTCCTTTTCCTCCTCTACCTTTTCTTCCAGTTTGTCTTCGTCTTCATCTTCATCATCATCATCAACTTCTGCCAATGCTGGTTCAGGTTCCTTGTCATCTTCGTCTTCATCAACAGTTTCATCTTCCTCATCAGCTGGAATGGCCTCCTCTTCATCAGCAGCTGCTTCAGCTCCTCCCACCTCCTCCTCCTCCTCCTCTCCCTCTGCCTCCTCCTCTTCCTCCTTCTCTTCCTCTTCATCAACAGTAGTTGCTCCTTCCTCTTCCTCATCCTTTCCCTCCTCGACCCCTTCTTCTTCTTCTTCTTCCTCTTCCTCCTCCTCTCCTGCTTCTCTTGCCTCCTCCTCTTCCTCCTCAGGTCCTGCCTCCTCCTCTTCCTCCTCCTTCTCCTCTTCCATCTCAGCTTCTGCCTCCACTTCTCCTGCTTCTCCTGCCTCCTCCTCTTCCTCCTCCTCTTCCTCCTCCTCTTCCTCCTCCTCTCCTGCTTCTCCTGCCTCCCTCCTCTTCCTCCTCTTCTGCTTCTCCTGCCTTCTCCTCTCCCTCCTCCTCTTCCTCCTCAGCTCCTGCCTCCTCCTCCTCCTCTTCCACCTCAGCTCCTGCCTCCTCCTCTTCCTCTTCCTCCTCAGCTCCTGCCTCCTCCTCTCCCTCCTCCTCTTCCTCCTCAGCTCCTGCCTCCTCCTCTTCCTCTTCCTCCTCAGCTCCTGCCTCCTCCTCTTCCTCCTCCTCTTCCTCCTCAGCTCCTGCCTCCTCCTCTTTCCTCCTCCTCTTCCACCTCAGCTCCTGCTTCCGCCTCCTCCTCCTCTTCTGCTTCTCCTGCCTCCTCCTCTTCCTCCTCCTCCTCCTCATACTCATCATCATACTCCTCCTCCTCATACTCCTCTTCCTCCTCCTCTTCATACTCCTCATATTCATCTTCATATTCCTCCTCGTCATACTGCTCCTCCTCCTCTTCCTCCCCCTCCTGCGCCTCTCCCCCCTCCTCTTCCTCCCCCTCTTCCTCCTCCTCCACCACTTCTATGGCAGGTGGTGTGGTGGTCGCGTGCATCCCGACGACTGCAGCAAACACAGTGTTATTTCAGGTTAGTTTTGTTCAAATCATCCTTTTCAACACATGAGCCTCATTAGAGATGCTAACTGTCTATGACTGCTCAGTTGAGGTAAAATCACTAAAACAACTTGCTTCCATCATTAGTTGATGTTTGCCTGAGAGGATGTGAACACACCTTTACTCCGAGACGGAAGAAACTCTCCTGGAAAACACAGAAAGGAGAGAGGGAAAGACATTTCATTATCCTCTGCAAATAATTCCCACCATATAAGAAGAAAAAAAACCCTGATGAATTTCACATGTTTATTGTTGATAACACATAATATCACATATAACACACGTGTTATGTTACTTCTATGTGTGTGCACACACATACATATGGGTAGAAACTTTAATACATTCATTAAAATTTAACGTGTTAAAAAATTAATCGCAGTTAATCGCAGTTTGCATTCTGAACAAGGCGGAACCCTCGTCAGTGCTCAGTTTCCTGGTACACCCATTACACTGACGCACACGTCAGCGGACTGATGGAAGGTAAGTGTCATTTTTTTAAAGAACCAACCTGACAGAAACCCTGAGACAAGCCTGGTTTTGTGCAAATTGTGTAGATGAAACATAGTTTTCAGACTACTGAAGCACTTCAACCCCTCAGCGCCGTCTAAAATAAATCATATTGCAGAACTCTGAGCGTTTAGCGCCCGGTGTTTCTAATTAAGTGGTTCTCATGTTAACTGGTGTCTGGCTTCATTTAGCAGCCCCTGCTGCTGCCAGTAACAACAGAAAAAAAAAAACAAATATTCAAAGTATTTAAAAGTAGTTTAAATGCTGCAGAACAGTCTAAACTAGCGTTTTAGGTTGTTTATTTTTGGTCAGGGATGTTTTCTACTTATTTTTCTACTGTGGCGAATTGAAATGCAATTTCCAAGATATTAAAACATCTTCAGCTGATAATATTAATTACTCTGTTGTTCAGTTGTCCACTAAAATGGATTTATTTTCAAAAACAAATGTTGCTATTTTGGGGAAAATATATTATTGAAATGTGATTGATCAAAGACACAAAGCCTCTAATTAATTAGCATGATTTATTGACTGACTGATATTTTTCATAGTCAGCATTTGATTAATTTGGGAAAACTTAGTCAGAAAATTTTGAGTATCTTTGTTTGCCTGAGTCACTTTGTGTATGTGTGATTTTATTTTTTGTCTGCATGTGTTTGTTTGATATGACTTGTACTTTACTTTGAAACACTGGATTCTTGAAGTCTGATTTTTATTCACTTCAGTCACAGTGTGAATTTTCATGTAACACCATCCTCTTTTACAAAAACTAATTCTGTAATATTTAAAAACTTAATCAAAATGCGACCCTTCATGAAGGACTATATTCGCTTTTTAACGTGAATGATTCTGATCTGATTTAGGTTGAAATCAACGGGGAAACACCACAAGCACATTTCAAGAGTTTTAGTTGAAGGTTAGAAGTCGTGTGGCTCATTAGAAAACAGTGAGAACCAATCAGAACCTCCGTTACGAGAAGCGGGCGGTGTTAGAGTGAAGCCAGGTTCAGTTGGTCGGTTAAGGGGAAGAAAAACAGGGAGGATTGATTTAAATGTTTGTGGATGAATAATGAGAGAATACCTCTGGATCTCCTACTCTTCACCTCCTCCTCCTCCTCCTCCTCCTCCTCCAACCATCTGGACTCTTGGAGATGGTTCAGAGATGAAATCACATTTTCTGATTACTCGTCTTGTCTTTCGTTGTGTCTCGTTCCATCTCATCTACACATTTGGTGTTTTGGTGTCTGTAGTAACAGACGTGTTTGGCTTCGTAACAGAAATTGTCAAGTGTTGTTTTTGCGTTTTTGATTCATGTTTAAATGAAATTTTGAAAATGTTTGTTTCCATATAAACAGCAGCGGCACTGAAAGCGGTGTCGTTAGCATGTACCGTATTGGCCCGAATGTAAGTTGACTCAAGGGGTCCAAACTGCATAAATGATGTAAATAACTTTCCAGGTCCTTCAGCTGAATCAGGCTCTGGTGGTGGACATTCTGTCTTTCCGTCTTTCAGGTATTCTCTCACCCTTCTATCAGTCTCTCTGAAGCGTCTCTCAGGACCACGGAAAGCTTTTCTCATAGCGTTAGCATCTGTAGTGTTTTTTCTGTGCTCTCCAATAAGAACGAGGCTCTGCTCCACCAGATCTCCTGCAGCTTGGCAGTAGTTTGATGACTCTGCTGCGTTGATCACCATCAGTTTAAAGTTGGTATCATAACTTCTCCTCTGTTGTTGCTCAGTTGTCCAGCGTTCAGCCCCTTTGTTCCAGATGATCTGCCATTTTTCATCAGATCATTTGATCTCATTTCATCGCTCCACTCGCTCTCTGGTCAGTGATACTTTGGCTCCATCTAGTGGCGCGGATGCGTATTGACCATCTACCATAAGTCCGCGATTATAACACGACCCCACTTTTGAGGATGCAGTTTCTGGAAAAAAAACATCGTCTTATATTCGGGCCAATACGGTAAATGAGAATCAGTGCTGTTTGATCAATGTGTTTGGGTGGCAAAATTCACCATGTTTAATAAATGAAATCTGTTGATTGTAACGTCTAAACTCACATTTTAATGCAGTAATTCATCCAGACTGGTCAAGAATGTGACCTTACATATAGGAATGTCAATTTGTAAGAGATTTTGAGTTCCTAAAGTGAATACTGTTCAATAAAAGAGGTGAATTTAGCACCATAGATGTGTTCTTCCCTTCCAGGTGTGAAATGTAAAGAACAACACAGCAGGGGGCCAAAGCCACGCTCTCCTTCCTGCAGCCAGACGGACACGACAAACCAGGGGTCGCTGCGTCAGAACAAACCTTTTTTCCTCACGGCGTAGAGGTTTCCTGCAGGAGAAAAGACAGAAACAGTGAACCCGCTGAAATGCTCTCCTCCACCGTTTCACACGCTTGGTGTTTCGTTCCACCTTCGTCGTCGTCGGGAGCGACCAGGCTGGCGGCCATCTTCAGTATGGAGGAGAAGATGTTGGAGGATTCCTCCACGGCCTCGTTGACCGCCTTCATGGGGTCCGAGCCGATCTTAGTGAGGCCTCCTGGTGACGAACAGAGAACGGTCACTCACTCGTCTTATTTTGAAATCCCTTCAGCCAAGCCAAACGAGTCCAGCTAGCGAAAGGTTCTCAAACTCCAGCAGGGTTTGAATCCCTCCAGCTGAGAGAGGAACCAGCAGCAAGACGTTAAACTGAGAAGGGGAAGTGGAGAAGACCACCAGGGGAACATGGAGGCGTTCAGATCAGGGACGCAGCAACACCACGTTGATAAGGGAGAACTCTTTAGCTTGTAGTATCGGTCCCGGTATCGGTGCGTCCCTGTTCAGGTTCTTGTTGTACTCCACCTTCCAGTTTAACCACCTCAAACAGCTTTGTTCTGCTCTACAAGCTCCTGGAACCCATTCAGACCCTCATTCAGCAAGATCGTTATGTTTATGAAAAGGTATTTTTGGAATTTGGAATTTGCATCAAATCTCGACTCATTTTCACTGTGATTTGATGAACGAGGGTCAAAGTTTGAAAACGAACAGTTTCAACATGAACCGCGACACTAGAATTACACCCGAATGCAGCCGGATACACAGTTCAACCACAATGAAGCACTGAGGGATAGAGGAGAACGCAGAACCGCAGCAGAACAGGCAGAGCGCCAAGCTGCGTTCAAGATACTGCTAAAGGTTCAGAGGAGCTCCATTCTCTGAGCTGAGGACCGTCTGCTGGGAAAGACTTCCAGAGTCCAGAAGAGGCCAGTCAAAGGGTCTGGGGGCAGCTTCCAGTGTTCTGGTTCAATCTAAACACAACGGGTTCGATTCTCGTAACACTGACGTACCGAGTCCATCGCCATGGCGATCGGCAGACCTCGGTGGACTCTGTACATCAGTGCCAAAGTGGCGTTTGTGTTGTGTAACCAGTGGAGGTCTTGTTTAAAGAGTCTGGATCCAGTTCAGGGGTTCTGGATCCTGAACTAAAAGAGCGGTTCATCTGGAAATAGAGCCTCGTTTCAAAGGGGACCAGAGTTCAAGTGTTGGATCTGGATCAGAGTTCAGGAGAATTTTCACACTGAAAGTCCCTGAAGTGAACTCAGGTCTGGGTTTAATTTGACTTCTCGCTCCAATTCGGGTCTAGACTGTTTTCTGAGTCTCGTCCAATTAATTTATCAAATCTAAATAAATAATCCAAAACTCCAAAATCCTGAGATCCAGGTTTTCCTTGCTTTGTTTTGATTGGAGTTCAGGATCAAACCATGAAGGAACTCTTCAGAGAATTTCCACCTTTAATAAACTTAGGAGCAAAAAAATGTCCGTAATGATTGATTATTTTCGTCCATCAAATGGAGCTCATCTGAAGTTCAAATATTCTGAACACAGACTTCAAACCAACGTTTGTTGGTTTTTCAAATATTTGAACCTTTGTTTCTAGAAGACTAGAAGATGCAAACCGGAGACATGAACAGAGCGAGTCACACAGGAACCAGTCGGTTCTTCTCCTCTCTGCAGGTTCTAACAACCGTTGACGGCCTTCAGGCGGAGGACAATCGGCTGATGTGACGGAAGCGGGGCCGACTCTCACTGTTGACTGACTGGCCATGCCCCCACCCTCCCAGCATGCACCTGGGGAGGGGGTTTACGGTCAGACTCTAACAGGAAGCAGCTGATAAAATGCCGCCAGACGATGAAGAGACAAGTCATCGTCACTTCTGGACGACGGGAGAATCCGTCCAAACATATCAGAGGTACGCTGAACAACTAGTTAAAGGGAACTGAGTTAACTACCCATAAAGGAACTGAAGGGGACGGAGGAACATGGAGGAACAGGGACAGTCTGAGGCCTTCAGCCGACAGGAAACAGGAAGCAGGTCCAGGTCTAACTTCCTGACACAGACCTAACATTGAGGTCAGTCAATGTTAGCTGGTTAGTGGCTGGTTAGTAGCTGGTTAGTGGCTTCTGGGCTGCTGCTCTAGAAGTTAGTAGCTGATCAGGAGTCTTGCCTCGACGACCTGAATCCTTTAAAACCTTCCTGACGAGAGGGGGAGGACCTGCTGGGGAGAAAAGAGAGGCTGTAAAGAGAGGGATGATGGAGGAGGGGGGGGGGGGCTGTAAAGAGGGATGGGGGGCAGGGGAATTATGGGGATGGGGGGGGGGGGCGCTGCTGTAAAGTGAGAGGGTGAATGGAAATTTGTCCATAAGTTTTTTCAGCATTATTCAGTATTTATGATATTTAACAGTTTGAGTATAAGCATGCTTGAATATAAGAATATATATATATATATATATATATATATATATATATATATATATATATATATATATATATATATATATATATATATATGTATATATATATATATGTGTGTATATATATATATATATATATATATATATATATATATATATATATATATATATATGAGAGAGAGAGAGAGAGAAGTAAAAGTACATTAGACAAGGTTTGTTTTTGTTGAAAAGATTCTAAAATCTCATCCATGGGCGAGTTGTCTGACAATCAGAGGAAGAAAAGGAAGTGAAATCAGATGGGGAAAAGAAATGTAAAAGAATAGAGAGCGTTGCAAAGGAAACGGAATGAAAAGGATGATGGAGGGATGAAGCAGACTGTTCTCCTTCATGCTGTGACGGAACGATGGAGTGAAAGTTAAAATTGTTCTGAAGAACATGAAGGAAAGAAGACTTGTTTTTCTTTCAGTGGTGAAACGTGAAGTGGACGACTCAGGCCCGTTTCCATGACGACACTTTAGGTGAAAACACCTTTTCATTTATACATTGTTGCTTTACACTCTAAAGTTTTCAAAATAAGGTCCGTTTCCACGGCGACACAGGCAGCAGTTTCTCTGGAGTTCAGAGAAGTTGTCTTCCCTGTTTCCATGGAGACGGAGCAGCATTTTTAAAAAGTTGTGTGTTTCGTGGCAGCGTCGTCGCGTTCAGTGTTGTTGTGGAAACGGGTTGTTGCTGAAACAACTTGAGCTTTTCAGGACTAAAATGAAACTTATTCTCCAAGCATCGTTTCCCTGCTGATTAGAAACTTCAACGATTGAAATCTTCTGAAAATTATGTTTAATAGAAACACAAACAAGTGATGAAGAAAAATAAATCTGATAAACGGCAGGAAGTTAAACGCTCTGGATCCAACAGCGAACGTCAGCCTGAGAAAGGAAGAATAAAAAAAAAAAAAAAAAGCCAGTTGTCAGAAAGTCAAACCTTCATTTTCCAACCTCTGACTGTGACTGACTGTCCAGTCAGATGGACGACGTTCGGCTGAGGAGACCAGAGGAGTGAACACCCAGATTATAGAGCGTCTTCCTCTAACATCCAGATTATAGAGCATCTTCCTCTAACACCCAGATTATGGAGCATCTTCATCCTCTAAGTAAACGTCTACATTTTATTCGTTTCCAGTGTCTGGTTTGGCTCTGTCTCCCTCAGTGACTTTTGTTCTTCAGTTTGTGATCTTCTTCACGTTTAGTTTTATTTTTTTTCTCTGTCTGGATTTGGATTCTCTTCCTTCCATAAGGTTCATAATCACCATCACAATCAGACGCTCACATGTTGCTCTCACTTTACCTGAAATGGTTTTGTAGTCCATGAGGTCAAACATAATGACAAAAACACAGGACCAGGTGATGATGAGGGCCAGAACCAGGATCCAGGCCAGCGGCGAGCTGAAAGTGGCGTGCAGCTCTTCCGTGAACGTCTTCTTGGAGATCCGAACGGAGGACGACCCCACGTCTCCGTTCTTCCCGTCAATAACCATGGTGGTGGTGACGGACGACCGCGCTGTGGAGGAAGGAGGAGGAGTCAGGATCAGCTGTGGAATGTTGAACAGTGTCTGAAGCTGCGTTCACACCGAACGCGATTTTGTGTCAAAAATCGCTGCAACGCGAGAAGCTGAACGCGAATCTTGAAGTCCGACGCTGAACAACGCCAGACCTTTTAGCCGCGTTCACACTGAACGCGTCAAACGCGTCGCGTGTGGTGGGAAGGCGGGGCTTCCGGCCGTATTTCCTGTGTTAGCTTAGCCTCATGGCTAACCCTGTTGAGCGGGTGGCTTGGCTTTATTTGCTTCATAAAGCCAGACAACGACGCCATCGGCGGACAGGACGCCGTGCCTGGGTGCATTATTATCCATAGACGGTCGGAGTTTGCTGAGTTTCACTATTTGCTCCAGGAGCTGCACCAGGATGAGTGTCGCTTTCCCCGGTCCCCGCTCCCTGACCTACGTCACCATGGAGACGCTCTCTGATTGGTCTGCCACAAAATTGCGACGCGTCAAACTTCAGATTTCCCAACTTCAGCATCCGACGCAGAATCACGACGCGTCGCAAAATCGCGTCGCCGATGCGTCAACACCCCAAAGCGCCATGAAAACACGTCTGACGCATCGTGACAAAGCGCCGCGTCCGACGCATTGTGTCTCGTCGCCGGTGGAACGCGCGTTCCCATTTGTTTTCAATTGTATTTTGACGCAAAATCGCGGAAAGCATTTGGCGGTGTGAACGCAGCTTAACAATGAGGGTCGGCTGCGATCGGAGCAGAGTTTGGTTTGGTTCCAGAACTAAACTAATGCTGCGTTCACACCGAACGCGATTTGGCGTCAAAAATCGCGTCAACGCGAGAAGCTGAACGCTTGTCAATTCTGAGGTCGACGCTGAACAACGTGGGGCCAAAAGCCGCGTTCACACCAAACGCGTCAAACGCGTCGCGTGTGGTGGGAAGGCGGGGCTTCGGGCCGTGTTTCCTGTGTTAGCTTAGCCTCATGGCTAACCCTGTTGAGCGGGTGGCTTGGCTTTATTTACTTAATAAAGCCAGACAACGACGCCGTCGGCGGACAGGACGCCGTGCCTGGGTGCATTATTATCCACAGACGGTCAGAGTTTGGCGAGTTTCACTATTTGCTCCAGGAGCTGCGCCAGGATGAGTGTCACTTTCTCCGGTCCCGCTCCCTGACCTACGTCACCATGGAGACGCTCTCTGATTGGTTTGCCGCAAAATCGTGACGCGTCAAAGTTCAGATTTCCCAACTTCAGCGTCGGACGCAAAATCGCGACGCGTCGCAAAATCGCGCCGCGTCGCGTCAACGCCCCGACGCGCCGCGAAAACGCGTCTGACGCGTCGCGACAACGCGTCGCGACAACGCGCCCCGACAACGCGCCGCGTCCGACGTGTCGCATCTCATCGCGGCTGGAACGCGCGTTCCCATTTGTTTTCAATTGTCTTTTGACGCAAAATCGCGTCGCGTCGCGTTCGGTGTGAACGCAGCTTAACAGCCTCCATTCTTGAAACAAATTACATGTAAAAATAACTCCAAACTAACTGAAATAAAACAAAATTAGCATGAGAAGGAGAAAAAATTTTAAATCTGAGAGATCGCAACTGATCTAAAAACTGCAAAACAAGCCCTACAAATTAAGCAGAAAAAAAAAAAAAGAAAAAAAATTCAATAAACTGGAAACTAGACCTACATGTATGCAATGATTTCGAGTAAGAACGGAGAACATTCACTAGGGCTGAACGATATGGGCAAAATTTCATATCTCGATATCCATTCCAGATATCTCGATATCGATACGATATATTACAATGGATTCAGTGAAAGTTAAGCATTTTTCAGAAAAATAAAAACATCATAATACAAAAGGATGTAAAAAATGCAGTTCTATTTATGAGAGCTCACTGCCACTACCACCAAACTCGTTTGTGCAGATTCTGCAGCCGCCCTCTGCCATCAGCTGTCAACCAGTGAACAGGTTTGTGGTTGGCTGTCCTTACCTTTGCATGGGCGAGCTGACATGCAGGGCAAGCAGGGGAAATCTTGACATCGTTGATTTTGAGAAACTAATGTCCTGAATGTTCATATCCCGATATCGATATGATAACGATGTATCGTTCAGCCCTAACATTCACTGTGTTTCAGTCGACAGTTTACATCGCTGCTCAGAGTCTCTCAACTATAACTTATTAAATTGTTCCTCCATGGAAATGGGGGGAAAAAGACACAACTTTTCAAACACACTGTGTCTCTGTCTGTGTGGAGGCCCCGTTTCCACGGCAGCACAAGTGAAAGCACAAAGACCTCGGTCAGGTTTTATGTGTCCGTTTACACGACGGTGCCGCTCGAGCCCAGATTCCACCGGATGTGTAACGAACAGCCTCCACTGGAGTTACCGGCCGTCACAGCCAACGTGCAGGGAAGTGGAGGACGACGATAAAACATCTACTTTTACCAGGGAAGCTCGGCCTCGGTCACTGATCCACATCGAGAACACACAGCTACACTCCAGAACAGTTCCTGCTCCAGAGTGATGAAAAGAAAGATATTCAGCTGGCAGCCGACTGGCCCATGATGGAAGATCAGAAGTGTCTGAAGAACCACAAATTAAAACCAAACGGTCCAACAAGAAGCTTCTTTCTGTGATTGTTGATGCCTGTTGCCATGGTAACTGTGGAGCGATATCTCACGAGATGTTGGAATTTCTGTGAGATCTTGTGGTCCTGTGATCTCACTGAAAGCTGCTCTTCGCCGCAGCGGGAGTCAGAGAAAGGATGACTCATTTGGTTTATTTTTCCTTTAGAGAGTAAAAGAAAGACAGAGGTCTTCATCTTCATCTTCATCTTCAGATTCTCAAATAGCTCTCACAGTCCGTTCTCTCCTGGAAACATGACCCACTCCTGATGTTTTCACTCCTTCTGCCAGTTTCTCGTCTCGGTTGGGTTCCTCTGAGCCAGGTTCCTCCTTCTATGGCTGAGGCTGAGCTCTGGGCGGTCCGGACCAGCAGTGATCCTGAAACGACCCGACACCCTGGGTGCTGATCTCAGATCCTCCAGGGCTGCAGCCCTGCCTGTTCTCCACGTCTCCCTGCTTCAATGCTGCTGATTGTAATGACTGTCAGACTGTCAGACTTTCTGCTGAACTTGGAGATACAACCTTTTTGGTTCAGGTGTGCTGAAGAACAGAGATGTGGAGAACATGAAGGGCTGCAGCCCTCCAGGATCTGATTTTGACACTCCTGGTTTAAAGGGTGCAGTGAGCTGTTGTGAGCCCAGGATGGAACCCTGAGGTGTCTCTTCATCCCGAAATGTAACATTCCCTGACATTTCCACGTCTAACTGCTTACCTCCCAACTGCTAACACTATCTCCTGCTAATGTCTAACATGAAACCCTCAACCACGCAACCTAAGTACTAATCATCACCCCAACCCCTAAACCTAACCCCCCAACCTCTAAACCCAGCCACCACCCGCTAATCTTAAAAACCCCAACTGCAAACCGTAACCCCCAACCACTAACCCTAATGCTCAGCCACTGGACCCAACCCCCCAGCTGCTAACCGAAACCCCCAACCACTAAACCCAACCGCCACCCGCTAATCTTAAAAACCCCAACTGCAAACTGAAACCCCCAACCACTAAACCCAACCCCACAACCACTAACCCTATTGCTCAACCACTAAACCCGCTAACCCTGACCCAAACCAACTTTTCAAAAACACTGACGCCGTGTTAGTAGAAACCTGAAAACACAGCTGTAGAAATCCACTTTTACTCTGTCTCCGTGGAAACAAGAAAACACAACTGTGTGGAAATACTCCAGCTTTGTCTGGAAGATCAGGAACCGGGAGAACGACGCATTTCTGAAAAGCTGCTCCTGCTCCTGGTCCTGGTCCTGGTCCTGGTCCTGGTCCTGCTCTCCACAGCAGTAGTAAATAGTTTTTCTGCACATGCCCCGTAGATAGATGGAAAGAATGATTTCCTCTAGAGTGTCATGAATCCATAGTGCACTGCTGTGCAAACATGAAACTTTTCTGAAGTGAAAACGGTAAAACGATGCATTTTCATTTGAACTCTGGACCTTAATCTAAACCGACTCCTGGAAACTCGGCTGTGGTCACTGTCCCCGCTGAGAAACAGGAAGTAGAACAACAGCAGAAACAGAAGAGTGGAAAAAAAAACCTCACAACAGTATCTGAAGGACCACTGTGGTAGTTCAGGGTGTCAGTGTCCAGATCCCCCAGAATGCACCTCTGCGGATGCCCCGGCAGCCCCCCTGAGCCGCTGGGTCCTCGCGGATGACAGATACATGACAGCAGAATATTTTTAGTTCCTTCCAAACGTGAGAAAAAAAAGCCACAAGTCTCCTGCAGCAACAGGAGCAACGAAACTGGACGAAACCTGAAACATCTCCAGGAGGAACTCCGGCTTTATCCTTCAGAGACGGTGAATAAAATGTTATTTACACTTATAGAAACTTTTCACACTGATTGAGCTGCAGCCACAAACAGAGCTCATTCCAGCTGCTGGGGCTCAAGGGCACTGTAAAGAGAGGGAATCAAACCTGTAACCTTCTGCCACCTGACTGCTTGATATACTACAAACAGAAAATAAAACGATATTTACCTTCAGCAGCTTCGGTCATCCTTTCAAAATAAAAGTTCAGTCCTGAAGTTTAATCCTCCGTTCAGGTGAAAATCTGGAGCTCCGGTTGGAACATTTAATCCCAGAGTTTATAATCCCAGAGAGAGCTGCAGCTTCAGCTGGACGCCTCCGTGTCCATCCCGGGTGGGGGGTGGGGTGGGGGTGGGGGTGGGGGGGGTCAACCTGCTCTGTCTCCGTCCTCTTTGGGGGGGAGGGGGGGTTAGTGGTCCGACTCGGTTCCCGGTGGACGAGGTTTCAGGAGACGAGGTGGTCACTGCCGGTGCCTGTTGGCCTGGTTAGAGCTGTAGATCAAGACAACCCCCCCACCTCAACCCCCCCACCCCCACCCGCCCCCACCCAACACCACACAGACCGATTTAGATCAGCGGAGTTTGGAGGTAACTTTATCTCCTCTGCTGGTCGACACTTGAAGGGGGAGGGGAGGGGGTACAAGGACTGGGGTGGGGGGGTGGGGGGTTTTTTTGGGGGGGTTCGGTCACTCTGATTTCACACCAAAGCAAACTTCCAGAAAGCTGGTGAATCCCGACGTCGGCGTCCCGTCCAGGCAGCAGAGCGCTGCAGTCTGATTCCACGCCGCCACATTGAGGCGCTCCGGGTTATTCTTAGAGCCGCGCGCCGCTGCCGGAGCGCTTCGCCTTTTTAGGCCAGAGGCGTGACCTCAACAGGCCCCACACACACACACACACACACACACACACACACACACACACACACACACACACACACACACACACACACACACACACACACACACGCCCCCGCCTCCGCAGCTCAGAGCCGCTGTCGTCACACGGAAACAGACACAAGCTCCACTTTAAAGGAATCTGCTGAGCTGTGAAGATTTATGAGAAACGTCCTGAAAAGCAGAACAGTCACTTCATGGGATCTCGTGTGTTTAGCCGTGTTTATACAACGCTGCATACATGGACTGCAGGTTCAAGAAGTACTGAACACCTCAACATTTTCCTCAGTTGATATATTTCTAAAGCTGTTGTTGACATGAAAGTTTCTCCAGATGTTGGAAACAGCTCCTGAAAGCCACACATGTAGAGGAATCAAACCTCAGATGGATCCAGAAATGAGGTGAAGTGTAATGATGTGATCCAGTCAGCTGATTTTCTGCTCCTCCAGCAGCTTTATTGTCTTCCTCCTAAAACCAGCTGAGAGTTTCCTTGGCTGTTTTACTGTCTTTTTGAAAGGTCCACCTTCGTTCCGTCTTCATCATCCTGCCAGATGTTTATCTGGAACATTTCCCTCCCTCCCTTCAGGTCTCTGTTTTCCAGGCTGAGAAGCAGCCCCTCACCATGATGCTCCCTCCTCCATACCTCACTCTTGGTGTGCATTATTGGATCCAGTCAGACTTTGGTCTCATGTAGTTCCCAGGCTTGTCCAGATGTTGTTCACCACACCTCAACACGTCTTTCTTCAGCAGTGGAGTGGTGGAGGGTGAGCCGACATACCGGACGTGGCGGTTGAGGTTTTCTTTGGATCAGCTGCACCAGCTGACTCCAGGCCTTTCTGAATGTCTCCACCAGGGACCCCTGGCCCACCGTGACATGTCTCCTGTGTGACACTCTGGTGAAGAGACTCCTCACAGACCTTCAGTTGGTTCTGAGGACTGTTTTCTACCTACTGATACGGATTTCAGCTGCTGTCTTCACTCCTAATGCACCATCCTTTCATCTCGCGTTCATTCCCTGTGTCATTTCACATTAAGGCACTTCACCTCACTTCTGGATCAGTCTAAGGTTTGACTCCTCTATATGTGTGGATTTCAGGAGCTGTTTCTGACGTCTGGTGAAACTTTCACGTCAATAACAACTTTAGAATAATAGTAACTGAGACAAATGGTGATGTGCTCAATTCTTAGTTTAACCACTGTCAGTACACACACACACACACACACACACACACACACACACACACACACACACACTTGTACTTATATCATTGTGAGGACACTCATTGACATAATGCATTTCCTAGCCCCTTACCCTAACCCTAACCATCAAAAATAAATGCCTAACCCTGACCTCTGCCCTAAACCTAACCTAAACCCAACTGGAACTCTAAATCAAAAACCAAGTCTGAACCTCAAAAAGGTCAAAAAAGGCCTTTTGAAAAGGCAAACATGTCCTCACTCTGTTGGTGACAAACAGATTTTGATCCTTACTTATGGGTATGTACAAAAACACACACACACACACACACACACACACACACACACACACACACACATTTTTACACATACATACAACCACATTTTTTTAACCACACACTTGTACACACACATACACAAACACATTTTCCGACACACACATACATATACAAACATTTAACTACTCACATGCACACACAAACCACACACACAGGTACAATATGTGTGAGAAATCCAAGCATGCTAGTGCTCCCTCTAGTGACAGGTTTCTATATTGCTGTCTGCTGCATGTCAGAAGAGCCAAGACCAATTACGGTAAAGAACAAACCCCTTTCTTTTATTTTGGAAGTGTGTAAATGAGGAGAAAGTACGTGTGTCTTTGTTTTACTAGGTTTGGGTGCAACTTTGTGTTCTTAAATGTGTTTATGACTCTAAATTGGTTCATTGCACCGCTGTAGCTTTCCTTTTGTTCAATCAGAATCCAGTGTTTGGTTCTGTTTTATAGTATATTGTGTATTTGGAGTATTGCAGAGAGGCTGCATTTGTTGTGTTACATACTTTATATGTTGAACTTAGTTGATAGTTATTATTTGCTTTCTTTTCTGTTTGTTTTCAGACCACTTCTATTGATATGTATATACAGTAACTTTCCTATGCCGGAATAAAATGTCATCAAGAAATCTCTTCCTCTTCCTGTTAGGGCCTTATGGAGACACTAAAACTAAAACAAGGACTCAGGGTGCAATGAAATAAGAAAGAATCGGTGTCAGAACCACAAAAGCAGAAAAAGGAGCAGTCTGGTAGGTTATGACAGAGATGCTGTTAATATTGAAACTGTAAGACTATTGATATGAAAAACAGCAGAGCAGCAGCCGGCTCTCCATCGCAGAGGCTCAACTAAGACAAGACTTTCCCTCTATTTCCACTCAGTGCTGCTTTAAGCTGTGGAGGCAAACCTGTCTCTGTTGTTGTACTGTGTTAAATACTAATTGAAATAACGTATTGAAATAATAAGAAATAATTTCTCAGTCTTTGTTAGTCGTTTGTAAAGTTTGGCTTCAAGAAACTCGGCACAACACAAGCCGAGAGAAACAGAACTTTAGTTTCTTTAGCGTTCTGTTAGCTCGTCCTGCTTTCTTCCTCTTCCCTACAGCCATGGCAGTCTCTCTCTCTCTCTCTCTCTCTCTCCCAGCTCAGTGTCGCGGCTCCGGTCCAGCTGTTTCTTCAAGTCATGTCGCACACAGATGACACTTCACCATTATGTTCCTCCCCTTTTCTCTGGCAAGACTAAAGTAGTGAGACTATATGTCCATCTCACAGACGTTGAATCTGCGTCTGTATTCATCTTCGCCATTCGAGCAACAGGAAATAACTCAACAAACATTTTTTTTTTTCCCGCGGGTTTTCTTCGCGTAAAATATTACCGAAATGTAATAGTAACTCTTATTACCGCATTACAACAAATAGTAATATATTACTGTACTTGCGTTACTTTTGCAAAACGTTACCCCCAGAACCGAGCTCCTCCTTCCCCTCCCTCCCTCTCTCTGTCTCTCTCTCTCTCTCTCTCTCTCATATATACAGACACAAATAGACATACATACATGAATTCATACATACACATAAAGACACGTGCACACGCTTTGTTTTATTCTGTGAAAAAGCCAACAGAGCAGTTTTGACTGAAAGCAATGATTTTATTTCACAATATACAGCTGAGTTGTTTCTTCATCCAGATATATAATCAATACATTATGATCCCTAACCCGAATCAATACACTTCGACATCAGGATGATTTTGCTTCTGGATTAAATGTTTTGTATTGATTGATTTCTAGATGTGGTTTCTACATCAGGATGGAGATGAACACAGATTTCACAGAGCAGGAAAACAGAAACCAGACTAAACCTATGTACAAATTCACAACAAATACAAAACAGTGTTGTCGACGCACCACACGCAACCAAGAACCATCCCAAACCCCACTCTAGACAACAACAAAACAGAGCCGACAACCAACACAAAAACGGACAGAACCATACATTTATATAATTTTTTTTCTTTTTTTTTTTTTTCCCCCTGATGAACCATAGTAGTGAACAGACTAGTAACTAGTAGTAACTAGTAGTAACTAGTAGTAACCTCAGAGCGTGCATCAAGAGAGGTCAGCTACAGATCACCATTATTCTGACCACCACAAGAAGACAAGGTAACCCAGTATGTGAAGAGTGATTAAAGATCAGCGTGATCATGTGAATATGATGGTGACAGTGATGGTGATAGTGATCATGCATATATGACCTCTGACCTCTGAGAAGGCCAGAAGCAGGCCAGAGAGGCCCTCAGAGCCCAGACAGCCGGCGGTCATCCCAGAGCCCGGATCCAAGCCGCCCCCCCAGGCAGACGCCCCCCCTCCAGTCCAGAAACGGGGCAGAGGAAAGCCCCGGCCGGGGACCCCGGCGGTCCCGGGGCCCGGGCCCCGCGGAGCCACGACCGGCAGGAGCCGGTCCACCCCGGGCGCCGGACGCCCGGGGCGGGCTGAGCCGAGAGCCCGAGGCCCAAGAGCCCAAGAGCCGACCCCCCACACAGGTGGAGGGCCATGACCCCCCCGGGCGAACCAGCCCACACAGGCAGCTACCCACCCCAGGCCAGTCCCCCCCCCAGCGCTCCGGCCATGCACCCCGAGATCCAGGGCATCACCCCCCCCCACCCGTCCTCCCCCCCCACCCTGTCCTCTCCCACCTCACTCCCCCCCAACCCAACACTTACACCCACTCACTCACGCTGACACACACACACACACACACACACACACACACACACACGCACACACACACACACACACACACACACTTGTACTTATATCATTGTGAGGACACTCATTGACATAATGCATTTCCTAGCCCCTTACCCTAACCCTAACCATCAAAAATAAATGCCTAACCCTGACCTCTGCCCTAAACCTAACCTAAACCCAACTGGAACTCTAAATCAAAAACCAAGTCTGAACCTCAAAAAGGTCAAAAAAGGCCTTTTGAAAAGGCAAACATGTCCTCACTCTGTTGGTGACAAACAGATTTTGATCCTTACTTATGGGTATGTACAAAAACACACACACACACACACACACACACACACACACACACACACACACACACACACACACACATTTTTACACATACATACAACCACATTTTTTTAACCACACACTTGTACACACACATACACAAACACATTTTCCGACACACACATACATATACAAACATTTAACTACTCACATGCACACACAAACCACACACACAGGTACAATATGTGTGAGAAATCCAAGCATGCTAGTGCTCCCTCTAGTGACAGGTTTCTATATTGCTGTCTGCTGCATGTCAGAAGAGCCAAGACCAATTACGGTAAAGAACAAACCCCTTTCTTTTATTTTGGAAGTGTGTAAATGAGGAGAAAGTACGTGTGTCTTTGTTTTACTAGGTTTGGGTGCAACTTTGTGTTCTTAAATGTGTTTATGACTCTAAATTGGTTCATTGCACCGCTGTAGCTTTCCTTTTGTTCAATCAGAATCCAGTGTTTGGTTCTGTTTTATAGTATATTGTGTATTTGGAGTATTGCAGAGAGGCTGCATTTGTTGTGTTACATACTTTATATGTTGAACTTAGTTGCTAGTTATTATTTGCTTTCTTTTCTGTTTGTTTTCAGACCACTTCTATTTGATATGTATATACAGTAACTTTCCTATGCCGGAATAAAATGTCATCAAGAAATCTCTTCCTCTTCCTGTTAGGGCCTTATGGAGACACTAAAACTAAAACAAGGACTCAGGGTGCAATGAAATAAGAAAGAATCGGTGTCAGAACCACAAAAGCAGAAAAAGGAGCAGTCTGGTAGGTTATGACAGAGATGCTGTTAATATTGAAACTGTAAGACTATTGATATGAAAAACAGCAGAGCAGCAGCCGGCTCTCCATCGCAGAGGCTCAACTAAGACAAGACTTTCCCTCTATTTCCACTCAGTGCTGCTTTAAGCTGTGGAGGCAAACCTGTCTCTGTTGTTGTACTGTGTTAAATACTAATTGAAATAACGTATTGAAATAATAAGAAATAATTTCTCAGTCTTTGTTAGTCGTTTGTAAAGTTTGGCTTCAAGAAACTCGGCACAACACAAGCCGAGAGAAACAGAACTTTAGTTTCTTTAGCGTTCTGTTAGCTCGTCCTGCTTTCTTCCTCTTCCCTACAGCCATGGCAGTCTCTCTCTCTCTCTCTCTCTCTCTCCCAGCTCAGTGTCGCGGCTCCGGTCCAGCTGTTTCTTCAAGTCATGTCGCACACAGATGACACTTCACCATTATGTTCCTCCCCTTTTCTCTGGCAAGACTAAAGTAGTGAGACTATATGTCCATCTCACAGACGTTGAATCTGCGTCTGTATTCATCTTCGCCATTCGAGCAACAGGAAATAACTCAACAAACATTTTTTTTTTTCCCGCGGGTTTTCTTCGCGTAAAATATTACCGAAATGTAATAGTAACTCTTATTACCGCATTACAACAAATAGTAATATATTACTGTACTTGCGTTACTTTTGCAAAACGTTACCCCCAGAACCGAGCTCCTCCTTCCCCTCCCTCCCTCTCTCTGTCTCTCTCTCTCTCTCTCTCTCTCATATATACAGACACAAATAGACATACATACATGAATTCATACATACACATAAAGACACGTGCACACGCTTTGTTTTATTCTGTGAAAAAGCCAACAGAGCAGTTTTGACTGAAAGCAATGATTTTATTTCACAATATACAGCTGAGTTGTTTCTTCATCCAGATATATAATCAATACATTATGATCCCTAACCCGAATCAATACACTTCGACATCAGGATGATTTTGCTTCTGGATTAAATGTTTTGTATTGATTGATTTCTAGATGTGGTTTCTACATCAGGATGGAGATGAACACAGATTTCACAGAGCAGGAAAACAGAAACCAGACTAAACCTATGTACAAATTCACAACAAATACAAAACAGTGTTGTCGACGCACCACACGCAACCAAGAACCATCCCAAACCCCACTCTAGACAACAACAAAACAGAGCCGACAACCAACACAAAAACGGACAGAACCATACATTTATATAATTTTTTTTCTTTTTTTTTTTTCCCCCTGATGAACCATAGTAGTGAACAGACTAGTAACTAGTAGTAACTAGTAGTAACTAGTAGTAACCTCAGAGCGTGCATCAAGAGAGGTCAGCTACAGATCACCATTATTCTGACCACCACAAGAAGACAAGGTAACCCAGTATGTGAAGAGTGATTAAAGATCAGCGTGATCATGTGAATATGATGGTGACAGTGATGGTGATAGTGATCATGCATATATGACCTCTGACCTCTGAGAAGGCCAGAAGCAGGCCAGAGAGGCCCTCAGAGCCCAGACAGCCGGCGGTCATCCCAGAGCCCGGATCCAAGCCGCCCCCCCAGGCAGACGCCCCCCCTCCAGTCCAGAAACGGGGCAGAGGAAAGCCCCGGCCGGGGACCCCGGCGGTCCCGGGGCCCGGGCCCCGCGGAGCCACGACCGGCAGGAGCCGGTCCACCCCGGGCGCCGGACGCCCGGGGCGGGCTGAGCCGAGAGCCCGAGGCCCAAGAGCCCAAGAGCCGACCCCCCACACAGGTGGAGGGCCATGACCCCCCCGGGCGAACCAGCCCACACAGGCAGCTACCCACCCCAGGCCAGTACCCCCCCCAGCGCTCCGGCCATGCACCCCGAGATCCAGGGCATCACCCCCCCCCCACCCGTCCTCCCCCCCACCCTGTCCTCTCCCACCTCACTCCCCCCCAACCCAACACTTACACCCACTCACTCACGCTGACACACACACACACACACACACACACACACACACACACGCACACTCTCTCACACACAGCCACTCATCCCTAAACCAAACACACCCCCACATTCTGACACACTCACACACGCTAGCAAACACGTACACACACACACATGCACGCACGCACACACGCACACACAAAGTCAACCCTACTCCAAACACACTCACATTCCCACGTCATCCAACCGTCATGTCCTGTGGGAGACCCCCCGGAAGGCGAGGGAACACCGAACCCCACATCCAGGACCCCCCGCCACCCACAACCAGTTTTATTACTGAACAATAAAGTCATTGATTAGAGGTTTCATGACTGTGCTGATCTCAGTATCAGTAATTAATTCAAGATGGCATCCAAAATGTAGTTTCTTGCAATAATATGACTACATTTCCACACTGACTGATTATAACAGCTCCATATGATCAGTTTTATTAATTTTTCATAATGAGTGATCTGTAAGATATAAAGTAGAGTAAATTTGTTAATTTATTTTGAATTATTAAGAGATCAAACGGTGAAACAAGTGGAAAAAAACCCCAAGGATCAAGTTGGAGAAATCTTGACTTATCCTGATTGACATTGATTGACGTTGTCTAGTTTAAGTGCCACATTCAAATCTCATTGGTTATTGACGTCCATAAACTGTTTTGATGCCTATTTCTGCACTTGGAACATAAAATCAATAAACTCATCAAATCATTCAAACCTGAAACGGGCCATGTTCTGACCCCTCACTGATTTTCTGAGAGACAGAAAATTAATTTGACTTAAAAACAGGTGAAGAACTTCAAGGATACTGATACTGAAAAAGAAAAGTTTTTTTGTCATGAAATATGATTAAACTGGTAACTTTTAGAAGTCATTATATCAGGACATTTTATCAGGTACATTTTCACATCTGTGCTTCTTCATACATACTAATTCTTTTGATATATCTAAATTAACTTTATGCAATGATTTCTTTATTTTTTGGACTTTGTTCCAATGTCTCCTTACTTTTTCATCCCTTGCACAGAGAACTAAAATACTAAATTGAACTTGTTTCTTTTTGCTGCCGGTTTGAATTTGTGTGTATGACTTACACATTGCTTTCACTAAATGTACATTAACCATTATGTGGTTAATGTACATTTTACTTAATTACAGAAAACTACTGTTACTTGTAATTAAAAGATAAATGTACTTAAAAAATTATTAGTGGGATTTTTTTATAATAAATATTACAAGTCAAAATATCAGTATTTTTACTCAAATATAATAATTTCATACAGTTGTAACATAGGTATAATTTGGTAACACACATTAATGTTCCTTAAAATTTGGAAGTAAATTTACTTGAAAAATTGTGTAAATTCTTTCTAAAGTAAATCTTTAAAATACTTTTTTTTCAGTGTAGATTGTTGGTTAAGCTCTGTGATAGCTGCACTGGCCAATTCCTACCTCACCAGATATCAAAGGTACATGTGAAAACTGAAAACTGATCCATTTCTGCAGTTTTTGTTTCAAGAAAATGTTTTGCGTTGCGATTTTTTAATGTGTATGCACTAGGGATGGGACGAGATCTCGTGTCACGAGCATTGCTCTGTGCTGCTCCGACGCTGCATGTGAGTACCGCGCCGCTCCCCACAGCTCAGCACCGACCCCCCCCCCCCCCCCCCCCCCCCCCCCCCCCCCCGCTACCGGTCTCTCGTCTTGTCTCGTCTCATCTCATCTCGTTCTCGTGGACTCAATCTCGTGAGACATCTCTTCTCGTGGAATTTGTGTCTCGTCCCACCCCTAGTATGCACACAGAAGCGTAATATTGCACATGGGCGACCACTAGAGGGTGCTAAGTTCTACAATGCAAGTTTTAAAGATTGTTTAAACTGTCCTTCATGATCGGAATCCACTCAATAGCTGTCTGTGAGAGGCCAGTCTCCACATATGCAGATGATAGTCGAATAATTGTTAGTAAATATATACTTTGTTGTGGAAGAAGTTTTCAATTTAATACTGTTTTTTTGTGACCAAAAAGCCAAAACGCATTGAAGGTTTGCAGTTTTCACTTGATAACATCATGTAAACGCAGCATTAGTGTTACCTCATTCAGCCCAGACAGAGATTCCTTAGTGGAAGAACTGTGACACTGCTGGAATAATGGGAATATCACTCATCTTCAAAAATGGATCTCAAAACAGTGAAGACCTCCGACATCCCTTTAACGTCCGATATGTTGTCCTGGCTGGTGTCCCCTCGACATTTGGGGCAGCAGGAAGACGTCTGAAGCCACTGTTCCACACATGTTTTGCAACCAATGATACTCTGGCAACACTCCGTGAAGACTGGTCGATCAATGAAGTCTGGGGGGGGGGGGGGGTGGGGGGGGCATAAGTAATTTTAGTTATTTTATTTCAACATCTTTAATCATGTAAGATCATACTGTAACTAAAAGTTGCCATAAAAGAAAAACAATGGGCCGGAACAACTTTGGTGGACCATCGCACTTCCTGGTTCAAGAGCAAATTACATGTTATGCATCATATTTTCTCGAGGTTGCCAAACAAGCAGTGAAACAATCTGTATTTTATGACCGTGCTGTCAGATGTGCACCATGCGCATGCGACAGTGGTTGTGTGCGTGTAATGTGCCTAAACTGTCTGAACTCAGTCTGCCTCCCAACCTGGCAACCTGCGTGACGCTCTCTGAAGGGAGAAGGGGGAGAGGGGAAAGTACTGTATGTGATGTAATATTAATTATTGTACCTTTAAAACCAACGTGATATGCATATGGACTATATTGTATTTTGCTTTGTCAAATATTTTGCTTTGCCCTCAAGTAAAGTTTTATCACAATCCTCACAGTTTAATGTAAAATATTCTAGTACAGTAAACCCTCTAGTAAGGGGACGGCATAAAATCCAAACTGTAGTGTCCCTTGGAGACAGGTTTCCCATCTGTAGATGGGGATGCTATGACGACAAAATGGAAGAAGGTTCTCTTATTCTTATTTGACCTTTTCTTTGACTGCTGGCACCTCAGTAGAAGCTGATTATAAATTCAAAATGGCGGACACTAGGAAGACAGATGTGAAAAAATGTTGTACTTGAACTGCATTTTGGCCATTTTCCTGTCCACTCGGATTGGAATTTGTCAGGAAAACTAGCCCACCCTCTGCATTTAGCTGAGTGTCCGCTGTTTTAGGTGTGTTAACAGGGGAAAACATGCATGCAAAAATTTGTCCGCTCAGCACAAGGTATCCCCTCTTCTCGGGTCCTCTCGCCAGAGGTTTAACTGTGTTTGCAACCATCAAAGTCTGTCACAAACAAGCTAAAATGTCTCTATTTTAGATAGTAAAAAAACACCATAAATGTCATACTTACTCATGCAGATCACACAGCAGAGCCCCTGTTTGATGACCTGCAGCTGAGACAGAGTCAGGATGACTTTCTGAGTCGTAACCAGGTCAGTAAGTTGACGGACTGCTGTGTTTGCATCAGTGAGGCTGTTTGCTGCCTGGACAAACTCTTGTATTTTTGCAGTAATGTTTCCAACACTGACTCTTTGAGTCGTAACCAGGTCAGTGAGTCGACGGACTGCTGCGTTTGCATCAGTGAGGCTGTTTGCTGCCTGGACAAACTCTTGTATTTTTGCAGTAATGTTTCCAACACTGACTCTTTGAGTCGTAACCAGGTCAGTGAGTCGACGGACTGCTGCGTTTGCATCAGTGAGGCTGTTTGCTGCCTCTATAAATTCTTCCATCTTTGCAGTGACATCTGCAAAACCTGCAGCACCTTGAGCTTGTTGGCTGTTAAAAGGGAAACAACACAACAAATATATAGTATTAGGATTTTTTAGGTTTTGGAAAAAAGACACTTGTTCAGCTAGAAAAACTGCATCCTTGGAGGACAGTTCAAACATGGATGCTGAGCTGAAAAAAAGCTACAATGTATGAATGTCCTCGAAAAGCTACGCGACCTGATACTAGGAATCGGCAATGGATTGCAGAAGGAGAACTAAACCGAACAATGGCTGAAGAAGGTCACAGCTGCCCTAGCAATTGTCGCTCAGCAGAATCAGGCTGAAGCAGAAGAAGATTAAAGTTTGGACGGCAGCGGGGTGTGGCAGTCACACAGTTTTGGCAGTGGTGTGCCTCGGGAGCTGGTGGCACTCACCGCCGAGCCAGAGAAGAAGAGAAAGAAGGCTGTGTCGGTGACATCATGATGTAACAATTACACATTTCTGGCGGAAATGCTTGCCACTTGCCATTTAACCAAAGACGAAGAAGAAAGTCACCCGAGGCTGAAGAAGAAAATCAAAGTGGCCTTCTTTTGATCTCACTTTAGCTTTTAAATAGATCAAAAAGCTGGAAAAACAACAAGAACGTCCTCAAAAAGCTGGAAGTTTTCAAACTTGAACTGTCAAAATCGGTCAAGGATTGTAGGAAGAGAAGTCAAATGACGGTGACAGCCAGAAGAATAAAGAAACGATTTTGTCTGCTACACTAATGGGCTTCATTGTGCCTTTCGTTTGTTTATAAGTGTATTGTCTTTTCTTTGTTTTGGGTCAGGAGGCTTTTTTCAACTGACCCTTTAGACATGTTTCGACAGCATTCTGTTGTCATCAATCAGAAATGTCACCCGGTGGTGGTGGTGTTGGTGGTCTTCATAGTAGTTGGTGTCATGGAGGGCATGGACCGACTTGTGACTTTTGACGGATTGGCCACGCCCCCTTCATGAAGAAGACCACCACAAGCACTGGATCATGGATTCAGTGGGGATCAGGAAGATGAACCAGAATGAGGGAGCCTGCACGCTGTCCCACAGTGTCCTGACATAGCGGATTGACAGAAGGGGGTGTGGCCAATCTGTAAGAGTGACAGTTCAGTCACGCTTCTGTAACACCAGCTGCTATGAAGACTCGTTATCTTCCACCATCGGATGACATTTCTGATGGAAGACAGAATAATACCATTGAAACCTGCCGACCTGAACAGAAGAGAATACTGTTTCCAACAAATTCAGGTATTTTAAAAGTATTTTGTAGTCTATGATCATGAAAACCCAAAATAAATCATATAATTCTTTCTAGAAATCTTAGTTTACCTTTGAAAGGTTTGAGCAGATGCTGCTGCAGTCTGCTGTGAAGGTGAACCGGTAGTCATTGGTCCCAGTGTTACAAAATGTCCCACTGTCTCTGCAGGGCCTGGAGTTGCCTTTTTCTCACCGTGAACCTCATACCGAGTTCTTCCATCCAACGAGCTGAAAGCACCAGATTCACCAGGAAGCAATGCCACGTTTCTGCTGTCGGTAATGTAGAGGGTATCGGTAGAAACCTGTCAAAAAATATAAAATAAAAGTCAAACTGTAATATATCTACATTTCCAGCCCTTCAACAATCACTGTAAAGGAAGCACAGTGCCAAACGTTTTCCTGTCAGTGAACATGCTGGTGAAGTCTGCCAAAATTCGGTGCAGAAGGGTTCTCATCACTTCCAGTGTTTGGCAGCCGTTCATCAAGACCTTTACAGGTGAATTCATAGTGACAACACCAAATTTCCCTGGGACTTAGTGGAGCTTGAAGACCTTAGAGAAATTCCAGACAGGCTGGGTTCACATTAGGGATGAGCCGAATACTCTTTTTAAACGAGTACTCGTTACGGATAATATATTTTTTCCGAATCCGAGTACAGCCCGAGCATTGTCCGTCATTATTCGTACTCGTGCTGATGGGAGATCCTCATTGGTCTTTCATTCTGCTCCGTGCTCCACCGAGACGACAGGATCCTGGTGAGAGACGCCAATCAGTGGTCGTAAATTAAAAATTTGGTATTTAATTTCTTTGTCGCGTGCATTGTCCCTGAGGAAAACCTTTTAAAGTTGAAACGTCGTGTGAATGTGCACGCTTGGGTTTTTTTTTTTGTTTTGTTTTGTTTTGTTTTGTTTTGTTTTGTTTTTTGGGGGGGCTGTTCAAGTTTCGTTTTCACTCGCGTTTTTTTTTCTTCTTTTTTTCTGTTCTTTTTCATAATAATTTGGGCTTGTGCTCCACCGGGAGGCTGTGATCTGTGGGAGATAGATGACAACTGGACCGAGGTCCACTACGATCGGCGCTGCAGCAGTGGACAGGACCAGGAAGCTCAGCAGGGCGGATCAGAGATTTTCTGGGACCCAGGGGAGATTCCAGTGGGGATCATGGGGGGAGGCAGTCCCAAACCAGGAAGCCTGTTCCTTTCCTTGGACTCCAGCTGGAGTCCGGAAAACAATTATAGAGAAGCTGTTATGTAAATTCATTCATACACTTAAAAATATTAATGTTCTTTCTCAATAAAAAATACTTGTTCTGTAAATAGTTCCTTTACTCTTGTGACGTAAAATATTCAAATCTTTATTTTGAGGCTGTTGTGTGAATAAATAATTATTTAGATAACTTTAAAAATGTTCATGTTCTGACTAAAAAAAAACTTGTACATTGTATCATTGAGACTGTTCTGTAAATAGATTTCAAATAAAGAACAAATATAGCAACTTCTGAGCAATCTATATCAATTTTAGACTTAAAATAATGCATCAATTTCTGCCCCCACCCGATTTCCGGTTAAACCACGCCCACTTCCGGTTTAGGCTCGCCCCCTCTGAGTACAGATACGGATACAGATCATTTGGATGGGTAAACAGATACAGATACAGATAGTGGTGTACTCGCTCATCCCTAGTTCACATGAACTTCAAGCCAGGAACATCTATGTCCACAGTGTCTCAGGACAATTTACCACCAAGTTGCACTTCACACTTGGCAGCACGACATCATTCATGTCAGAGAAAGTGGTGAAGACTCTCTGGAAAGCATTTAGCTTGAGAGAAACAGAAACAGCAGCGTATGCGCAACCCTTGAAGACCCGAAAGTGTTGCCAGCCACGGTGGGCAAATCTTACCGACGAGGAAAGCCCTGGATTCATCACCATAAGATCTTTAAAAGGATTTTTTTAGGTAGGGGGTAGGGAGTCCAAACCCTGGTTCAGGTTGGGGGTAGGGAGTTGGGTTCACAACCATTAGCATTAACCTCAGAGGGTAGTCAACAGTGAGCTAAACCTTCATGAATTTTATTGTGGAATCATTTTTACCTGGAATATGCGACTGAGATTGTCTGCAGTAACGTCTTCTTCTCTGAGAAACACTTGCTTGTTGTCTCGGAAAACGACATGCAGACTGTCGGTGGTTGAAGAAGCAGCTTTGGCTCTGGGTGGGTTGAATTGCTGGAAATGGTGGTGAAAACTTGCCTCGTAAACCAGACCCGCCCACTCCTCATCCGTTTGGATTTTGGAGATGAGCTCAGTCTGGGTCGGAGCCCATAGAAGGGGCTTTCACGCAGTCCTGAAACCCCCCAGCCAATCAGCGTTGCCGCTTTTTGTTTTCAAATTTTTTTGGTGAATTCCGGTGGCTAAACCGGAAGTGACGCTTGCGCTGCGCGTATCGGAGATGACGGAATTTAACTTTAACCATCGTCTGAAAGCTGCAATCAGTAAAGTTACAGCCAAAATACCAAGAATTACAACAATCAAGCAAGAACAAGAGTCTGCGCCTGGTGAGTTTCTAACAGGAAAAGACGTTTTTGCGTGTCTTTACGTGTAAGGAAGCTAGAGCTAATGAGCTAATGCTAATCCTTAGAGAAGTGAACGCATTTTGATGACGTATTTGTTTTGAAGTGCTGATTGGCTGAAGTGCGCTGTCAGTCAAAGGAGTAACCGACGCCCCCTGCAAGAAGTTTCAGTGGGCTCCTATCTAGACTCAGCTTAACTACAACTCCAAATGTGGATGAGGAGTGAGCGGGTCTGGTTTACGAGGCTAGGTGAAAACATCAAATCCCAAAAAATGTAAAAAAAAAAAAAAAAAAAAAACAACTCAGGGAAACTGTTTAATAACCCCACACATTAAAATTCATTGAAATGTAATTTCTGTGTTTTTAAATCCTAATTTTTTGAGACCACTCATATCGGAGGAGACACACAACAGATAAGGTGAACTCATACTTGCACCGTTCAGGCCCAACCGTGCTGTACCACCATAAACAGCATTTCTGATTAAATGGTTGAACCTTTAACAGTTACTGTTGAAGGTTCAATCAAACATCAGATCACATCCATGCTCAGCAACAGTTTTCAGTCACTATCAAGGAAAAATGTTCCTGAAGCTGAAATAATCCAGGATGAAAGTGGAAATAAATATGTTACCTGTGACTTGGAGGCTTTGAAGAATATGTTGATGTCGTTCTCTATGTTCCTGTTGAGTTCACACCTGAGCAGTTTGTTCTGGTGGAACAGACAGTCCACAGTCAGTCGGACTCTCCGGTCTGTCACCAGTCTGCGGCTCGGAGGAATCACTTGTTCAGGATTGAAGGTGTGATGCATCACCACCAGAACGGCTGCTTTACCAGCTGGAAACACAGTGATTAGCATTAGCATGACTCAATAGACCAGGGGTCGGCAACCTGCGGCTCTTTCATCCTTTTACTGCGGCTCCGCGTGGCTTGGGAAAATAACGATGCGTCGGTCGCGAAAAGAGGAGACGGACGAGGGAGTAGAGTTGAGTGAGGTTTATTAGCCGACACGGGAGTGACAGCTGTCATTACAGAAGACCTCATTACGAGCTCACTTCCGCCGATTAACCCTCACCGTCAGCGTGCCACACCACCCCACGTCACCAAGCCCCGCCCCTTCTCATGTGAGGAATTCCCCCTCCCACCACAAAGTATTTACTGAAGTGTACTGTATTTGTGTTAGCTCTTCTTTAAAATTGTAGTTCTAAATTGGAAGATTATTGTGATCTTGAAATTTTAAAATAAAATTATATTTTGTTATTTTTCGTCGCTTAAAATATGCGTCACCCTCACAGAAGCCGCCAAAACGCCGTGCATGTATCAAGAGTTCTTTCAACCCCAGGTAGGCCAAGTATGGAGAAATGTAAGAAAAGAAAAATATCAGAAGAAAACAGAACATTTAATGATGCCTGGGCAAATTCATTCGCATTTACGTCTGATGAGAGAGGCCTACCAGTATGCCTAATTTGTGGAGAGAGGCTGGCTAACAATAAAAGGTCAAATGTCGCAAGACATTTCTAAAATAAACACACAGCCTTTGCTGAAAAATATCCGGAGCGAGAAGAGAGAACCAAAGCTGTTTTGGAACTGATGCGGAATGCTGATCTGCGGAAAAATCAATTCAAGAAGTGGATGAAGTCTGCAAATTCAACCACATACGCAAGTTTTGTGGCCGCTCATGAAAGTCAGGCATGGAAAGCCTTTCACAGACAGAGAATATATGAAAGAGTCATTCATTAAGATTTCAGAGCACCTGTTCGTGGACTTTAAAAACGAGTGAAATGGTGCAGAAAATCAAAGAGATGCCTCTCTCTGCAAAGACTGTCAAAGAAAGAACCCTGAAAATGGCAGAAAATATCACAAGACAGCAAATTAAAGACATCAGTTCCGCTCCAGCATACTCAATCGCCTGTGATGAGTCCAAAGACAAAAGCGATATTGACCAAATAGCGCTGTTCTGCCGATACGTGACCTCTGCTGGACCACAGGAAGAAATGGTTGAGCTGATCCCACTAAAATGCCAGACACGGGGTGAGGACATCTGTGAGGCTGTGCTTGATTGTTTAAAAGCCAAAGAAATAAAAACAACCCACCTCGTGTCAGTGTCTACTGATGGAGCACCGAGTATGACTGGAGCGCAACGAGGCTTTGTGGCATTGCTACAGAAGTTACTGGATCGAAAGCTGCTGACGTTTCACTGCATCCTGCACCAGGAGGCGCTGTGTGCGCAAACGTTTCCTCCAGAATGCACAGAGGTCACGAATGTTGTCATTCAGATTATCAATAAAATAATGGCAAAAGGTTTAAATCACCGTCTGTTCCGTTCGTTACTGGAGGAGGTGGAGAGCACTTCCTCCGACCTCCTGCTGCAGAACAGAGTATGGCGGCTGTCCAGAGGAGAGGCGCTGAAACGTTTTGCTGCATGTCTCGGAGAGGTGAAAACGTTCATGAGCAGCAAAGGGCTCACCTTTCCTGAGCTGGAAGAGCCAGAGTGGCTGGAAAAGCTGCACTTCATGGTGGACATGACAGCAAAGCTGAACACGCTGAATACGACTCTTCAGGGGAGAGGAGGCACAGCGCTACACATGCTGGAGGAGGTGCTAGCGTTTGAGCTCAAACGGACAGTTTTAGCCAAAGATGTTCAGAGAGGCACACTGTCTCACTTCCCTGCTTTAAGAGAGTTCAAACAAGCTCACAACAAGGTGATAAATTCAGAGTATTGGCACTCTGCAATTACCACAATGCAAGCATCGTTTGTCAAACGATTCCGCGATTTCAGAGAGGAAAAAAACACCTTGTCCTTCCCCATCACTCCCCTCACCACCGATCCATCCCTGTTAAATGTGACTGCATTTGCAGGTGTAAGTCATCCTGATCTGGAGCTCCAGCTGGCTGACATCGCTGACAAAGATATGTGGGTGTCAAAATTCAAGCGCTTGACCGAGGATCTTGAAGATGTTGCCCATCAGAAGGCCGCTCTTGTTCAGAATCACAAATGGAGTGAGATTGAGAACCTTCCAAGACCGGACAAACTGGTGTTTGAGACATGGAATGCCATCCCTGATACCTACGTAAATATGAAGAAATATGCATTTGGAGTCCTGTCAATCTTCGGATCCACGTACATGTGTGAGCAGCTATTTTCCACCATGAACTATGTTAAAAACAAACAGCGCTCACGCCTCACAGACGACCGCTTACAGTCCTGCATTAAGATGAAAGTGTCTTCATACAGCCCCGATCTGCAGACGCTGTGCGCAGAGGTGCAGGAGCAGCAGTCCCATTAACCAGGTTAAAAAAAAAAAAAAAAAAAAAAAAAATATATATATATATATATATATATATATATATATAAATATATATATATGTACAGATATTTTTGCAAATATTTATTTTTTTATTGTTCAGTGACATAGTGCTTTTTCCCCAATTTGTTTTTTTTTTCCATTCAGGTCATGGTTCCGCCAAGCGCTCCGAAAGCCCAAGGTGATAGAAAGATGACGGCTCACGGCATTTTTTTTGTTTGCCACATAGATAATTTATGTTTTTAAATTCATTCATTTAATTTATGCTTTGTAATTCATTTGAAACAGACTTTCAACTTGACGTATTTGTTATTTTTTTTAAGAGTTCAAAATGTTAAAAATTTGTTCATTACGTGAATAAAATTACATGTTCTTCATCCATTTCATAAGCAACACACTAGAGTTGTTTATGCAAAGCGTAAAGTAAAAAAACAAAACAATATATACAGTGTTATCTTCATTTTAGGTATCAAAAAATATTTGCGGCTCCCAGTGTTTTCTTTTCCGTGGAAAGCGAGTCCAAATGGCTCTCTGGGTGTTCAAGGTTGCCGACCCCTGCAATACACGTTAGCTTCAGCCTGTTGGAGCTTTCTGCATGATGCCTTTTCTTGTGATTTATGTTTCTTCAGAAAGAGTCAACATCCAGATTATAGAGCATCTTCCTCGTCTAACTGAAGTAAGTTAATCTGAATCACTCATTGGACTGATCCTGGCACTGCTAACAGCTCAGGTAACAGTCTTGTGGAACATTCCTTGAACCGACACTTGATCAAACTCTATTGATCTAATTCCATTGGTTTGAAATGTCGACAGTCTGGGATGATGCAATAACAAGAGGAGACACAAAAAAGCAAATTCCCAAATGTCTCAGGAAGTAACACATCAGGAAGGTTAGTGAAGACATTTCTCACCAGGAAGATGCTCCATGGCCTCACTGACGTCTGTCCCAACCCGAGAAGTGATGGGACAGAAAACCAGACAGTAGTCAGCGTCTTCAGGCGACCTCGCCTCAGTCTGACCCAAAGACTTAAAGTTTTTAACAACAGATTGATGAGCTCCATTTGTTCTTCCTGTCAGGATGATGAAGAACTTCCTCCAAGAAGCTGGAAATGAACAAAACAAAACATTTCAGGACTAATTTACATGGAAACATTTTGAAAGTGACGTCTGTTTATATGGACATGACAGAAACACTGAAAACAATGTAGTTCTTGTGTTCTTCCACTAGTTGGTGCTGTTTGTTTGTCTCATGACACCACCGACAACAATCCAATTAACAATGGGAACACGGAGAACAATACACTCTAAACATGAACAATGGAGAGCAGGGCCTTCAGTTTGGACAGAACACCATTTATGACTGTGACCTTCAACTCGAAAACTACGAAGTTCAGGAGAACCTTGACTGGGACCAGGTCCAGGACAACCTACTTGGACCAGGTCCAGGTCCAGTTGCAGCATTTCCAGGATCAACAAAGACACGAGGGTTTGAGAAAGTTCTGTTTTCACCTGTTTAGATCCTGAGTGGTTTTGAAAAGTTTCACTTTGGGAGCCAGTTTTAAAGAGTTGCTTGTTGTGGCTGTGAGCAGCGTTGTCGTGGAAACAGACACTGAAAACACTGTCAAGGGTTTCAGTTTCCACCAGACATCGTTGCCATTCAGCCACGTCTCAGCCAATGAGATCAGTTTGTTTCTGCAAAAACCTAAAGGGATCGATTTGATTTAATGGTTTAACTTTTTTGATTGATAATTCTTGGAATAGTTTTTTGATATTTTAACACCAACCTGTCCCAACACACACACACACACACACACACACACACACACACACACACACACACACACACACACACACACACACACTTTGATTGAACTTTATACATAAAGAATTTTATAAACACAGTTATAAACAATCAAACTGCTGCACTTAAATCAACATAAAAAAATCTCAACCATGAGATGTGAGCAGTAAAACCATAAAAATACAATAAAACAATAAATATACAAGCAATAAAATGACCACAATATAAGAAGGTCCAGACCTGTGGTCAAAGCTCAGAAGCATGAAGCTTTGAGGAGGCTAAATGTGTCTGTCACTCACCCACACCTCCTCCGACACACACACACACACACACACACACACACTGTTATAAACGGAGTTAGTGATTTCTCACCTGGATCTCTGTCCTCAGACTCGCCTCTGAAAACACAAAGACTAAGTTGAAGTGAACTCAGTTCAACATGGTGGCAGGAGATGAAACAGGGCAGAGTTCACTGAACACTGCTTCATTCAGGTTATTCCAGATTATTAATCCAGCTCTCACTCACCCTGGAGCTCGCCATCTGTCTGCCATGTTCAGCGTTCCTCTGTTCTCACTGAAACACTTTCACTTTGAAGACTGGCGTGTGAAGCAGGAGCAGTCAATCATTAACTCTGACAGCTGTTCTACCTTCCTTCTTCCATTGTTTCCATCTTGGAAGTTCATTGGATTGTCGTTCTCGGATAAAGATCTGCCGTCACCCCTTGATGACAGACTCTTTGAATGGCACCTCCTGCCGTCTGTCCTCCCTCCTACTGTGTCGTACAGTGTGAATAACAAATCCTGTGACTTTGATCTTGTGATTAGTTATGAAAATTAACATAATAAAGCATGATACAAATTTTATTACTGAAACTTATGGTTCACTGTAAAAAATGACTGTGAAATTCACAGTAAGTTACTGTGTATCCGTGTGTAAAGTTAGTTACTGTGAAAAAAATACTGTATAATAAGTAATTTGCAAAATACCATATATATCACGGTAGTAAACACAATACTGTATAAATTTACATCAGACTAAGGTTTACTGTATTAATTCACAGTAATGTCATCACTACCGTAAAAAACACTAATCAAGCATTACAGGAATGTGAAATTTAACAATAAAATCATGTGTACTGTAGGAAATCACAATGACCATAATTTTACTGTAGAAATTCACAATAATATATTGGAATTTACAGTAACATATTATTTACTGTAGGGAAAATCAGCAACTTGTACAGTACTGTAAACGTTAACAGTAACTATTGCAGTACTGTAGACATTCACAATAATACACTTGAATTTACAGTAACATATTATTTACAGCAGGGAATAGCAGTAACCTGTACATTACTGTAAAAGTTCACAGTAACCATTGCAGTACTGCAGAAAATCACAATATTGTGTAATACAGATACCTCGCACAGTTAAGTACTGTAAAAATTCACAGTAGTTTACTGTGTAGCCTGCTGTGGGGATTCATAGTAATTCATAGTATTAATTAAAACTGAATTTACTGTGACAAAAGGCACTTTTTTGACATTTTTAATTTGCTGATATGCTACAATAATGTGTTCATCATGGGGGTCCAGCCATGCATTGTGCAAAATCACAGAGTCGCAACATCTTGGTAAGTGTTAAAGGTCATGGGGGTCAAACAACTCACACACGCTTTGAGATATAAACATGAAATCTAAGTTTGTTGCTTATTAGACGGTCCTCTACCAGGATATTTTGGTCCCGTTGTGATAAAATCCCCAGGGGTCTACTTGGCTTCGCAAAGGTCCTACAGATTGGGGTGATCGACAGGGGTCTCATCACAAGTTTGTAGGTAAAGTTTCAAACGATTTGGTCTGTTTGTATGGAAATGGCGACCCCAGGGAGACCAAGGCATGCGGGCGTTTGAAGCCACGCCTCTCTAAAAGTAGGAGCCCGAACGCGATCGAATGCATATCTGTGCACTCACCTCAGGCCCCCAAACAACATATTCGATTTTCAGACCTCTGTGACTTTTGGAAATATGTTTTGCTGATGCAGGCTTTTCTGACTCAGGGGGTCTAAACGGTCATGAGTCTGAGAGCTTCTGATTTTTTGAATTTCAAATGGCCTGGTTCTGCACATGTGTTCCCTCGTATGTAGAAGGGAAACATTACTTCTGAGCATGCGCCAACTGCGGTGGCAGCAAGTCCGAGCAGCGCTAGTGTTTTTGTGTTTTTGGTGGTTGTTTTGTTTTGAAATGTGCTGGTCCAAGTACTCGAGGGATGAGCTCCTTGAGTTGAGGCGCACATCGAGGGGAATCAGTAGGGATGTCCCGATACAACTTTTTCACTTCCGATACGATACCGATATTGCAACCTTGAGTTTTGGCCGATGCCGATATTGGTCCGATACGATATCAGCGCGAATCATACATACTTTATTACTTAATTTTTAATGTGGAATGTTGGAAAAGGCTTGATCAAGTGATGTTAGACAGAGAACAGCAGTCAGCAAAAGTAGGTATGAGAAAAACTGACCCATTTATTATCAACCGATTGGTTACAAATTGGGCCTCACGGTGGCGCAGTGGTTAGCGCTCTTGCCTCACAGCAAGAAGGTCCTGGGTTCAAATACCGGCCGGGGCTCGGGGCCTTTCTGTGTGGAGTTTGCATGTTCTCCCCGTGTGTGCGTGGGTTCCCTCCAGGTACTCCGGCTTCCTCCCACGGTCCAAAAACATGCATGGTAGGTTAATTGATCACCCTAAATTGCCCCTAGGTATGAATGTGTAAGTGAATGGTTGTTTGTCTATATATGTCAGCCCTGCGACAGATTGGCGAACTGTCCAGGGTGTACCCTGCCTTCGCCCACAGCAGCTGGGATTGGCTCCAGCCACCCGCGACCCCGAAAGGGATGAAGCGGCGGAAAATGAATGAATGAATGGTTACAAACATTTTAACCTTCAACATAATATCTGCAGTGCTCTACAGCTGAATAAAATAAGAAAATAAATATATTAGAATATGCTGGAAAAAACCCTAAATAACTCCAATAAAACCAAATTATACTTTTAAAGTGCAAACAATTCCAGTCCTCTTCGGTTATGTTTTCCTGTCAGTATATGGTGGGAACAACTGAAGGCGAGGATGAAAACAACAAAAACAACAACACAATACTGTCCACTGTCCAACTGCTCAAACCTCATAGTTCACAGCTCCAGGTTCACTGACTGGCTCTTAGTCTACACTCAAAAAAAAAAAAAAAAACTTGCTTCAAACGTGCAATGAGGTTGGTCGTATTAAACTTTCCGGGTTCTCTGCTACCACAGGAAACTTCTGCATGACAAGCGTTGCACTCAGCTGTGGCGTCTCTGTCCGAGTTTATGGTAAAATACTGCCACAGAGCGACATCCTGCTCCTACAGTAGCGCACACACAGAGGCTGCAGTGTTGTGATCACATGGGCTCTGCATGCTGGATCAGAGATGTTCTATTGGCTGGATCCAGGTGCTCTTCTTCTTTGGCGTTTGTAGCAGACGGCACCAACGTTAAGGTACATTACTGCCACATACTGTTTGAGAATGTGAACCAGAGTCACCTCTGGATAGAAGTGCTAGAGCGGAAAATGGACTGCTTAACGGAGCGCTTATATCGGAGATTTTAGATTCAATCCGATAAATTCCGACACTCGCTTTTTGGCTGATATCGGACCAATATCCGATATCAATATCCAATCGGGACACCCCTAGGAATCAGGCATCCAATCCCGTGCGAGATCAAGAGGCCCTTCCGAGGATGCCGAGCTGGCGCTAGGCTAAAAGCTAAAAGGTGGAGGTACAAGCCCTTTGTGCCATCTATTATAATGGGTAATGTAAACTCTATGCCCAACAAGCGTGACGAGCTGGAAGCCCTGATGAAGTGTGAGAGTGCTTACCGGGAAGCTTCGTTATATCTGCTCACGGAGACCTGGATGAATGAGACCCTGCCGGACTCCGCTGTTAGCATCCCCGGCTTCACACTCGTCCGCACGGACAGAGCGGCGGAATCCTGCGGGAAAGCGAGGGGTGGTGGACTTGCCGCGCTGGTCAACAACAAGTGGTGCCATCCCGGTCACATCACGGTGAAAGATAAAATCTGTACCTGTGATGTAGAGCTCCTGGCAGTCGGATTAAGATCATATTATCTCCCCAGGGAGATCCACCTGGTCGCCGCCATTATTGTTTACATCCCGCCGCGTGCGTACGCGACGTCAGCGTGTGACGTCATCCAGGAGGCGGTATCCAGGATCCAGTCCTCACATCCAGAGGCGCTCATCATTATCTCAGGGGACTTCAACCATGTTGATGTGAGCCCTCATTTAGGGGCTTCACTCAATATGTGCAGTGTCCAACCAGACATAACACTCTGGACCTGTGTTACGTGAATGTAAGATCTGCTTACTCTGCCGTGCCTCTGCCTCCCCTTGGAAAGTCCGACCACAATCTCATACACCTCAGACCATCATACAAACCATCTGTGATGAGACCGCCTACAGTCAGGAGATCTTTTAGGCAGTGGACCCCCGAGACGACAGGCAGGCTGAGGGACTGTTTTGAATCCACAGATTGGAATCTGCTTGTGGGTTCAGACATGGACAATGACATCAATGAGAGCATGGTCTGTGTCACAGATGACATAAACTTCTGCACGGATGTGGCAGTGCCCCTGAAAACTGTGCACTGCTTCCCGAACAACAAGCCGTGGATCAAAAGTGACACAAAACATCTGCTGAACTGCAAGAACGAGGCTTTTAAGTCTGGTGACCGACAGAGAATGAGGACTGCTCAACATGACCTGAGGAGGGCCATGAGATAGGCCAGGAGGGAGGACAAAGCAGGACTGGAGAGGAAGCTGCAGGATCAGAGCTCCCGAGAGGTCTGGAAGGGCAGGAGAACCATTACTGGTTTCAAGGAGAAGGGATGTGTAACTCCTGGTGATGTGGACATGGCAGATGAGTTCAACCACTTTTACAACCGGTTTGACTCTGTACAAATACACACACACACTAACAGATGTCCACCCAGCAGCCACTCCACCTCGGCTGCTGTGACCTGCTCTTCTTCTCCACCCAGCGGCTGCTCCACCTCTGCTGACGCGCCGGCCTTCACTGTGGAGGAGGTGCGTGTGGAGCTGAGGAGGCCGCATGGACGGAAAGCTGCAGGGCCTGATGGGATATCACCGCGGCTGCTGAGGGAGTGTGCGTCAGAGCTGGCTGTGCCTCTCCAAACCATCTTCAATCGGAGTCTTCAGACTGGACGTGTCCCTGCGTTGTGGAAGACCTCATGCCTTGTCCCAGTGCCCAGGGGAGCCAGGCCTGCAGGGATGAAGGACTACAGACCAGTGGCCCTAACATCCGTGGTAATGAAGACTTTTGAGAGGCTGCTGCTCCGGCTGCTCAAACCTCAAGTGGAGGTGGACCCCCTTCAGTCCGCCTATCAGGACAGCATGGGAGTGGACGATGCGGTCTTGTTTCTGGTCCATCGGCCGCTCTCCTTTCTGGAGGGAGCTGGAGGCTGTGAGGTTGATGTTTTTCGACTTTACAAGCGCCTTTGATATCATCCAGCCTCAGCTACTGAAGGGGAAGCTTGAGAGGATGGGAGTGGATCCTCTCTTTGTTCGCTGGATCCACAACTACCTGACTCTGAGGTCACAATACGTCCGGCTTGGGGGATGTGTATCTGGGACCCTGATGAGCAACACTGCTGCACCGCAGGGGACTGTACTATCTCCCTTTCTCTTCACACTGTACACTGCTGACTCTGCTCATAGATCTGCTGCGTGTCATGTGCAGAAGTATTCAGATTACACTGCAATTGTCGCATGTGTGAAGGGTAGGGATGAAAAAGAGTACAGCGAGCTCATAACGGGATTCACCACCTGGAGCAGGGACAATGGTCTTATTCTGAACACCTCTAAGATGACGGAGTTGATCATTGACTTTGGCAGGAAGGCCTCTCATAAACCTGTCATCATCAACGGAGAGAGTATTGAGGTTGTTCACACCTACAGATACTTGGGTGTGCACCTTGATTACAAACTGGACTAGTCAGAGCAGCTCGGGCCCTGTATAAGAAAGGACAGAGCAGGCTGTTTTTCCTGAGGAGACTTAAATCCTTTGACGTGTGTGGTGACATGCTGGACATTTTCTACCAGTCTGTTGTTGCAGGTGCTGTTTTCTTTGGGGTTGTCTGTTGGGGTGGCAGTATGACAAAAAGAGACAGCAGTCGGCTGGACAGACTGATCAGGAGGTGTGTGTCTGTGATGGGGAGGAAGGTGGACTCTGCTGGATCAGTCCTGGAGAGGAGGATGAGGCTCTAATGCAGGGTATCTGGAAGAACCCCAAACATCCACTGCACCACAGTCGCAGCTCAGAAGAGTGACCGGAGTAACAGGCTGCTGTCACTGCGCTGCAGAACTGAGGCTTCAAGAGGTCGTTCATCCCCTCAGCAGTCAGGCTGTTCAACAGATGTGCCTGAGCCGAACTGAGTACACTATGAACACTATAAGCACTTTATTACTACTTTATTGTACTGTTATTTATTTATTTGATTGTGAATGATTTATGTGTTTGCTGCTGGACACCTGAATTTCTCACTTGGGAGATTAATAAAGTTTTTATCTATCTATCTATCTATCTATCTATCTATCTATCTATCTATCTATCTAATTAAGAAAACCACTGGTAACTGGGGTATCATTCCACCGGATTATTGTGCAGTGAACCCTAAGGATCATCTGACCCGAGTTTTGGGTCTGTGGGGTCAAAGGTTTTTGCATGGCAGAGAAAATGCAGTTTTTTGAACTCTTGATTTGAACTAGACAAATCCCTCACGTGGAAATTATGGGAGGGGTTCGGGCCAGGCACCCGGACTCATCACGTGACACGAAAGGCCTGAAAAGAGGTCAATTTGGTCATTTGCAGGTCCAAAAGAGATAGTTTAGTAAATAAAAATAGTTACCCCCATTTTATTTATTTATTTATTTATTTATTTATTTATTTATTTATTTATTTTCTAAGGTCACTTTCCTATTGATAAAAGTCTGTTAAGGGCTTGCACCGCTTAAAGAAAAAAAAAGAAAATTTGTCAGTCCGCGGTGTCCGTGACATTATTTATATGGTCGTAATTTGAGGCATGAATTAACGACCGCTGTCGTCGTTTTCTAGGGGAGGACAGTCTCAACAGAACAGTTGTGTCTGAAAGACAGTTTGCGATGCAAGTTGGAGATTAAAGACAGCAGCAACATGAACTCCAGGCTGCCATTGTCAGGTATTTCATCATTCAGCCTATCTTCTCTCTCTTTTTTTTTGTGACGCAGTAGACCAGGGGTGCCCAGTCCTCTTCCTGCAGAGCCCCTATCCAGCATGTTTAGTTCTCTCTCTGCTTCAACACAGCTGAATCTAATGATTCTGTCATCTCCAAGCACCGAACAAAACCCGGAGATGAGCCTGTCATTGCGTTCAGTGGTGGAGAGTTTCTGAGGTGGGGAGGAAGGTGGACTCTGTTGGAGCAGAGCTTCATCATTCTTCAGTTTCAGTCCATATTCTCAGTGTTAACCAGCAGTGTGTTCATAAACCAGACAGCGTCAGACGGTATAAACTTCTTGCCGAGCGGCAGCCTTTAATCGGCGCTGCTTGATTAAATTTTATATCATTGATTTATGTTGTTAATCAGTGTTTGGTGGAATCACTCCTAAAGCCCTCCTCTCTCGCCCACCAAGCTGTTTTCTGCTCTTTCATTGCAAATTATTTACAGAAAATGAAGCACAGGCAGTACTATGTTAATATCTTTTAGTATTGGAGTTCATTTTGTATTTCTTTTCATGTCTTGGCCCCCAACTGTGCTCGTATCACCTGAAACACTACCAGGTATGAACAGGGCCTGTGTTTGGGTTCACCTCGGTCGTTGACACATGGACTCATCTGGCTTCACCACATCTGATGATTTCATTCTTGTGTGAATCAGTGTGAATCTGGTTGTGGGTTCTCCATTTGAGGGAAGTGATTGAACCATTGAAGTTACATTAAAGGAATACTCCACCCAAAAAACGATTTGGCCTCATTTTCTACTCACCCTCATGCTGAGAAACACTCTGGAGCACTTTTTTGATGTTTCAAATGCAGCTGGAGATGTTTGGGGACTTTCGTAGTCAACAAACAGGGACCGACAGAGCCCGACAGAAAAAACGGTCCATAAAGTCCACAAAACGTTCCCATTTTCCTTCATACTGCTCGTCCGCTGTAATCCAAGTGTCCTGAGCGCGTAACGTCCATAATTAATTCTTAACGAGGTAATTTAGTACATTTTAAGAGCCCAAACAGTGCGCTCTCATACAGCTCCATTGCATGTCTGCACGCGCACCCTGAACTACGGAAGCCGCGGCAGACCAAGCAACACGCTTGTGCCCTTTCAGCAGGACACCGAATTCAAAGCTTTAAAACAGAAGCCAATCACTTTTGTGATTGTCCACAGCTCGGTCACTCACAGCAGAATATAAACAGTGGAACTTCTTCTTCTACGCTTGCAATTTAGAAAAGCAGTCGCTGAAAGCGGCAAGCGTCTGGCTTGGTCTGCCGCGGCTAACGTAGTTCAGGGTGCGCGCGCAGACGTGCATTGGAGCAGTAGAGAGCGCACTGTTTGGGTTCTTAAAATATACTAAATTACCTCGTTAAGAATTAATTTTGTACGTTACCGCTCTGGACACTTGGATTACAGCGGACGAGCAGTATGAAGGAAAATGGGAACGTTTTGTGGACTTTATGGACCATTTTTTCTGCCGGGCTCAGTCGGTCCCTGTTTGTTGACTACGAAAGTCCCCAAACATCTCCAACTGCATTTGAAACATCAAAAAAGTGCTCCAGAGTGTTTCTCAGCATGAGGGTGAGTAGAAAATGAGGCCAAATCGTTTTTTGGGTGGAGTATTCCTTTAACTAAATCCAGACAACAACCTGTCACCTTGAGAATTTATTAAGAAACAAAACCTTTGACCATTCGTAGGTAGACTGATGCTAGCAGCTGTTGCAGTGAAGAAACAGAATTGGAAATAAACTGCATTAAATTTTCAAGCATGACTTCAAGAGTTCGACTCCCAAAGACCAGATTTAAGACCCAAAGATCAACATCAGCCTCAGCTCCATCACTCAGTCCCTCCAGCAGCTCCACCCTTCAGTTTGATCCCTTCACATCCACATGATCCACATGTTGGGATTCTTCCAGCTTTGGTCTCACAGGATGATCATCTGTGTTTCAGTGGAGCTGAAAAGGTTCAGATTCCATTTTTACTTCAGCTCAGAGAATCTGGAGACAAAAAGAAAAAGAAGACGAGGAGTTCTTTATAGATTTAACTGATATGACTCAAAACCAGCTGGATTTGAGCAAAGAAACTTTCTACATTCAAACATCAACTTTTAAAAAATGTCAGTTTACGCAGAAACAGCAGAAACTCTGAGAACCATGTAGTTTTCATGTTGCTCCACTAGGTGGAGCCCTCAATGAGTCCTGGTTCCAACAGCTGGTTCTACTGATGGACTTTATGATGATAGATTCATTTAATTCAGGTGTGTTGGAGCAGGAGAACACTGACAACATGGAGGACTGTGGCCCTTCAGGACCAGGTCCAGGACTACAGCAGGACCAGGAGAGCCCAGCCAGAGAAGTGAGCTGGTCCTGCTCCACTGGAGCTCAGCAGCCCGGCTCAGGACTCAGTCCCATCCTGACGGAGCGACAGCAGATGATGGAGCAGCTGGCTGACTGCACCACCAGCAGCAGCAGCTCAGAGGCTTCTGAAACTCTGGAACTCACAGCTCAGCTTCCATCTTCATCACATCAGCGCCGTCTGGCTGTCGTCACATGTGGAGCTCAGGAGAGCTGCTCCCACATTCCCGTCTGCAGAATCTCCACTTCCTCTTTCATGCAAACAAACCTTGATTGGATCAGACTCTCAGTGTTGATCATGAAACTACAACTGTTTCACTTTTTAGCTAAAAACTCCTGATTCATCAAGTCTGACTGAAGCACGGAGGAGGAATCATCAGGATTCTGGCTGCCTGCTCGCATCGGGTCCTGGCTGACTCTCCAACATCACATCTGAGGACTTCATCAAACCAAAGCCAGGTCCAACCTGTGTGGGGTCTGCATGTTCTACCTGAGCTGCTTCAGGAACATCTTGGAGTCTTTCAGCTTCCTGCCTGCTGCCTTCCTGACTGGAGAACTTTGATCTCTATGAACAGACCTCAGTGTGGAGGAACACTGGAACACTGTGGAACCATGTGGTTCCTCCTGGACTGAAGGTTTCTTACCTCCATGTTGCTGCAGTTCTGAGTTCCAGCTGCAGACATGGCGTTGAGGTGCTCCGTCACTTTCTGCAGGATCTGAACCATCACTGGACTGGGATTTGGCAGGAAAACCAACTTGTTGCTTCAGCTTTGCCACTTCTTTCTGTAATTCAGTGTTTTGATTTTTCAGAGCTTCCATTTGATTTTTCAGATGATGCTTTTCTTTAGCAGTTTGATTTTTCAGAGCTTCCATTTCCCCCAGCAGGCCCTGGAGGATCTTCTGCAGTGAAATGTCCTGCGACCCACTTGGACCAGCTGGTGGAGATGTCTGGAGGAGGGGAAAAAAGATAAGAACCAAAGTTAAAAAAAAAAAAAAAAAGTATAAATACATCAATAAAATTCAACAGCTGAACCATCTGTCACTGACTGGAAGTGGGCGTGGCTCCAGGAGGAAGAATATCAATGATTAAAAATGATAAGTTATTGGAATAAAACAGAAAAGCTGAAAATTACTAAAAAAATGAAAGTACAACAATTTAACTGAAAATGAATGGCAGATGTATGAAATGGAAATAATCACAGAAAACAAGATGATGGAAAACAGAACAGAAGCAGGAATAAAATATGTGAGGTGACAGAAGAAAATTACATGAAAAATAACAAAATGTAATCAATAAAAATAAATCAAAAGACAACAGTGGTGAGAAAGTGTAAAACAGAAAACTAGAATTTAAAATTCAGAGTGAAATAGGAAAAATAAATAAATTAGAAAGAGATGCATCAACACCATTATCAGTATCGATTATTGGATATCAGGTCTGAAGCTGCAGGAACTTTCTAAAAGCTCCTGGATGCGACCAGACCAGAGAACATCTGTCAACATCAGCAGCTATTAACAGACCTCAGTGTGGAGGAACACTGGAACCCTGAAGTTCCTCCTGGACAGAAGGTTCCTCACCTCCATGCTGTCAGTGTTCTCCTGATCCGTGGATCCAGGTTCTCCTCTGACATCTGGAGCAGCTGGAACTTCATTGGACTTGGCTTTGACAAGAGGATCAACTTCCTGCTTCAACTCTGCCACGTCATTCTCTAATTTCTTCATTCTTTTTGGAATTTGCCAACTGCAGGAGAAATTTTCAATTTCCTCCCGTAACCTCTTCAGACCATCCTGTTGAGGCGTCTGCAGCTTGAAGTGAAACAAAGCAGAAAGTAAATCAATACCAAAGCAAACCAGGAACTATTGGAACAAAACAAAATGTCAGCTGAGACTGACAACCAGGAAGTGGGCGTGGCTTCAAGGAAACAACAGAGTGAAGAATTTAAATGGTGGTGGCTCTGATGGAGGTCTGGTGGCGGTGGTGGAGGTCTGAGTGTGTTGGAGGTCTGGAGGTGGTGGCCTGGTGGTGCTGGAGGTCTGGTAGCTGTGTCATCCTCCTGTCCGGTCCACTGTGTTCCTGGTGGTTGTCAGGACCCTTTGGGTCCCGCCCCCTGGCTGGGTCTCCCATCCTCTCCTGTGTCCATGTCTTCCCCTGTGTGCACCATCAGCACCACCTGATGTCTGTCTGCCTCATCTCATGTTTGAATCCTATCGTGTCTTGTCTCCGCCCCCTGCTCAAGCTGACTGTCTCTTTGTTCTGTTCTGGTTCAGCTTGTTTCCTCTTGTGCTCCCGGTCATTAATGCAGCCTGTAACTCTACTTTGGACTTCTCACCTGAGGACTTTCAATCAATTCAGAACTCCACCCTTGTGTTCAGCTGCGTTTGGGTCCAGTCCTCTGGTCGTGGCAGTGGTGGGGTTACTTTGCCACAAATGTCCTGTTAGGGGATCCTACCCTGCACTGGCTCAAGTCCACGAGGCTTCAGACCAGAGTAAATTTCCTCTTTTGTGTGTGTGGTACCACTAAATATATACTTATTGGATAAGAATGTACATTTTTAGGATGAGAACCACGCCTCCTGGCTTTATTGATTAAAACAAAAAAAAAAAAAAAAAAACGCCCAGGGTGGCGTTGTTGAGCTCCGTAACTAATACTTCTCCCACCGTCATCCTATCCTCGCCACACAGACCAGACAGATGTTTCTCCAGATGTGATGATCTCTATGAACAGACCTCCGTGTGGAGGAACACTGGAACTGTGTATTTCCTCCTGGACAGCAGAGTTCTTACCTCCATGTTGTCAGTGTCGTTCTCCTGATCCATGGATCCAGGTTCTCCTTCACGGTCTGCAGGAACTGGACCATCACTGGACTGGGCTTTGACAAGAAAATCAACTTGCTGCTTCAGTTCTGCCACGTCATGCACCATTTCCTTAAAATTCTCTGGTGTTATCCAGTTGAAGAAGGAGTTTTTGAAGCCCTCAACCACGCCTTGATCAGACTGATGAGTCTTTGGTTTAATGAAAAGAAAAACAAAAAACAAAAAGTCAATCAATATCACAGTAAACCACTCAGCATTTGAACAAAACTTCCAAAACCTCAACAGTTCAACCATCTGCGTCACTGTGACTGATAAACCAGGAAGTGGGCGTGGCTTCAGGGAAACAGGGTGAAGAATTGAAATGAATCGAAATGAATAAAACCAAAAGGAAACAGAAGAAAACAGAAATGGATCAAATTCGTACAAATCAATAGAGTGGAGTCGCAAAGCTCCTCGATACACCCTGGTGAGTTTGACATGAAGTCTTTGAAGTCTTTAGTCATCTTCATCATCATCATCATCATCATCATCATCAGGTAGACCAGAGAGCTGTTCAACATTTCTCCAGATCTGATGATCTCTGTCAACAGGCCTCAGTGTGGAGGAACACTGGAACTGTGTGTTTCCTCCGGGACAGGAGGTTCCTTACCTTCGTGTGTTCAGTGTTCTGAACAAAACTGAAATAATCTGGAGCGGAACTGGAATTTAAACAGGTACCTTTGAGGTGAAGGCTCTGAAGAACTCCATGACATTTTTCTCCATGTTCTTGTTGAGTTGACAGCTGAGCAGCTTGTTCTGGTGGAACAGACAGTCCAGAGTCAGTCGGACTCTCGGGTCTGTCACCAGTCTGCGACTCGGAGGAATCACTTGTTCAGGATTGAAGGTGTGATGCATCACCACCAGAACGACTGCTTTACCAGCTGGAAACACAATGATTAGCATTAGCATGACTCAAAAGACGTTAGCTTCTCTCTTTTAGAGCTATCTGCATGTTAGGCGTTTACCTCATTGTCATTACTTCATAAGTGTGTTTCTTCAAGAAGAGCCTACGTGCAGATTATAAAGCATCTTCCTCCTCTCACGTTCACATTTTAGAGCATCTTCCTCCAGTAACATCCAGGTTATAAAGCAGCTTCCTCCCTCTTTCATACTAATTATTGAGCATCTTTCTCCTCTAGCATCCAGATCACCAGTCATTAGACTCATCCACACAGAGCTAGCAGCTCAGCTAATGCTGCTACAGTCATACCTGTCAAGTTATAAGGTTTCGCCATATTTTAATACGGGGAAAATGCAATTTTTGCAAATACGAGCGTATTGCATTTCTGTACAGCAAAGAAAAAAAATTATACAGCAAAAAAATATATATATTGTCACGGTGCGGGAAGGAAGGACCCAAGCGCAGACCACCAGGGGGATCAAAAACTCCTTCGATTAAAAAAAAACAAAAAAAAAAAACAGGAAAGCAGGAACACAGGAATGAGCTGAGCTGAGCTGATACGCAGGCGAGGACACACCAACAGAACACCTGGACAGACCCACAAGGAACCGACGAGAAACAGCAAGGAAAGCAGGGCTTCAGTAGCAGGGAACACAAGCGTCACACATTAGGGCGGTCAGGAGGCAGGTGACTGGGCAGGAGGACAGAGGACCAGGCAAACACAGAACAGGCCCCGAGCGCCCCCATCTGGCCGCAGAGGTACAGGCTATGACAAATATTGAGAGAACTTAAAATCAGATGAACAGTAACTGGATGCCGGGCTGTCAGTCAAGGTCACGGCCAGGTTTGTGTGTTTGTGATTGGTTGGGGGGCCGGCTTCTGTCTGCCATAGTTTTGATTGGTTGAACGGAGAGCGAGGAGCTTTAATTTTGTTTGTGGGGAGCCAGGGGTGAGGGAGAGAGGCAGGTTGGTGAGGAAGTCCTGCAGGAAAGATGACAGGTGCCACACTAGGGGTTTTTTTTGTGTGTGTGTGTGTGTGTGCTGGTGGCCTATGTATGAACCAGGACACATTCTGAGTGTTCCGGACCTGTTCCTTAGTCCTGAGTGGTGAGCTGTGGTGGATCCACTGAGGACCGACTGAACACGGACTGAACGTCCGATCTGTTCCACCCAGTGGCCGAAGACAGCAGGACTTTTAAAAACTCTTTAATTAAAGGTGTATACATCTAGCTGACAATTAACTATAACTTTAACCATTAACTGTATTCAGAATTATTTTTATTGTGTACTTTCAATTTGAGCACTCTATCTTGTGCTAATGTAAATTTGAATTTTTTTTAAATGTACCTTTAAATAAATGTGTTTAAAATACATCATGTTGCAGTTGTTGTTGTTTGTTGGTTTTTTTGCTTCAGTTTTCTTTCATCTGCTTATAAATACAGTGTTTAAGCAGTCAGTAGAAGAGTGAAAGCCCCCCCAACAAAGGAGGTATGAGGTTTGCCTTGACAGGTGTGTACAGTGGAACATTCCTTTGATGGATTCATGACCAAGTCCAGTTAATCTGATTCTGTTTCTCTAAGTTGTTGCAATAGAAATTATGTAAAAAGAAGCAGAGAAAAGAAAAATCCAATCGACAAATGTGTCAGAGGAACTGACAGGTCAAGAACGCCAAATGAGACATTTCTTACTAAGAAGATGATTCATGGCCTCATGGACATTCACTCCAACCCGAGAAGAGATGGGACAGAAAACCAGACAGTAGTCAGCGTCTTCAGGAGATCTCGCTTCAGTTTGACCCACAGATTTAAAGGTTCTAACAACAGACTGATGAGCTCCGTTTGTTATTCCTGCCAGGATGATGAAGAACTTCTTCCAAGAAGCTAAAAATGAATAAAACACGTTTAAGAGAAAAATTAAGTCAAACTGTAAACGATCAGTTAAACGATCAGTTAAAAAGATCAGGTAAAACAGTTCGCAGAGAATTACTCAATGCAATTTGAAAAGTCAACATCAATCCACCATGTAACACACACTGAACAATTACCACATACCATGACACACACACACACACACCCCGTTGAACCAGTTCTCAGTATGAACGAAACAGATTTCTCACCTGGAGCTTCGTCCTTTGACTCGTCTCTGAAAACACACAGAGGAAGTTGAGGTGAACACAGTTCAACACGGTGACAGGAGATGAAGCTGCAGCGTCTCAGACGCCTCTCTCACTTTTCTACAAGACAGTAAAACAAAAACCAGATACCTGAGAGGAGGCCGTTCTGCCATGTCTGCGTCCCTGTTTGTCCTCCGCACCGAAATTCCTTCAGTGTCACTTCACAGTTTGGAGGAGGAGCTGCAGGAGGGACGGAACTGAATCATCAAGTCCTTCATCACTAAAGAGTCATTTCAGGTTAAAGTGTCCTCCTGAGTTACTGAGTCCCCTCCCTCTCTCTCTCTCTCTCTGTCCATCTCTGGACCTTCCTTCAGCACTTCTGACGGTCCAGCTGGAACTTTCTGGTCTTTCTGTCCACATCCAGTCTTAATCCAGAGATTGTTTCCTGTCTGAAATCCACCTCTTGGTCGTCTCTGACTTTCTTCTGTCTGACATTCCTCAAACTGCAGCTGGAGCAGAAAGTCTCCACCTCTAGTTTGGATGCGATGCAGACATGTGGGCCGGATGTTGGACGTAGTCCATTTAGACACATTGGATAAAGGGGTAACAGCTGGTCTGCTGGCAACGTGCCATCAGGACGTCCCTCTCCCCTCGATCCCCAACCGGGCGCCGTGTCGTAGCTCCCATTCAGAGACTCACAGGCCGGGGCTCTGGAGCTCTGAAATGTCTTCCACATTCGTCCTGTCAGGACACGTCCCAGCGGGTCGTGTTCTGACAGGATGGCTTTCAGCAAACCCACACCAGCTCACCACCTCTCGCCGTGGGAAACACCAGAGAAGTGGAGAGTCCAGCCCGGCTCGAGAGGTTGGGTTCCAGAGCCCCGGCTGTGTGGAGGTGAGCCCGACTATATCTAGCCGGTACCTCTCCACCTCCCTCACCAGCTCGGGCTCCTCCCCCCCAATGAGGTGACATTCCTTGTCCCTAGAGCTAGTCTCTGTGTCTGAGGACCGGGTCGCCGGGCACCCTGCCATCCACCGCCACCCAGTCCACATTGCACCCGCCCCCTGCGGTTCCCTCAGCAGGTGGTGGGGTCCGCCGAATGGTGGGCCTACGTCGTCCCGTGGGCCTACATCGTCTCGCTTGCGAGCCCCAACCCCAGGCCTGGCTCCAGGGTGGCGCCCCAGCAGCGCCATACCGGGCGACGTCACGGTCCTTGATTTGACCTTTCTCACGGGGATTTACTGACCTGCTGTTAGGCTGACCCGCCACCCAGGACCTGTTTGCCATGGGAGACCCTACCAGGGGCATAAAGCCCCGGACAACATATCTTCTGGGATCAGGCGGGCGCTCAAACTCCCCACCACTTTAAGGTGGCAGGTCAGGGGGGAGCGGTGGGTCTATGGTTTTTGTTTTATTTATTTTTTTATAAACTGCATTGAATATGTGACTGTCTCAGATGAGACCAGATACGGACACTGACAAACTGTTTGGTGTTTCAAATGAAGAAAAATACCTCAAGTTCTGAAAAGTTGCTGTTCAGCAAGTTCCCTTTTTCTTATTGAATAAATGGTTTCTTTTGGTTACGCAAAAAAAATTTAATCTAAAATCATTGAAAAAAAAGTGTCACAATAACTGAAAAGGCTATCCTGAAGCACCAGGCTATCCTGTACAAACCCAGTGAACGACCGAGGACATCAACGGTAAAAAGAAAACTAGTAATACTACATTATACTCCAACTCAGAATTCCTCTTTGTGTTACAGTTTTTCAACTGGCATTATAAGCATGGACTATTTAACATTTTAAAGTTTTCTTGAACATCACCAGAGAACTGCTGAGCTTCAAATCATCAGTGAGTCGTTTCCACAGTTTGATGCCCAAAACTGAAACACATCTATGTTTTATACTGGTCCTCATTTCACATGTTTCAAACAAATATAAACCTCTAAAATTATAGTTTCCTGCTCTTAATTTGAAAAATGTCTGAGTGCAAACATGAAGGCTTTGTTTCCCAACACACGCACACACACACACACACACACACACACACACACACACACACACACACACACACACACACACACACACACACACACACACACACACACACAAAACCTCTTTAGATGTACAATATCAAGGAATTTTGAAGTGATAGACCCTATAGATAACTGATTGGTGACTTCTCAATATTCAACTCTATTCGTTATTCTGAAAGATTTTTTCTGTATTTTAAAAATTGTGTCCGAAGATTTTTTCATAAGCATTTCCCCAAACTTCAGCCCAGTGTGACATGTAGGGCAGCACAAGAAAAGAGTCCAGCATGCAGACGGTTTTTACGGAGCAAATCCTTGAATTTCTAAAGAACTGCCATGGATTTAGATAATTTACATTGGTGTATTCTACATGTGTCTTCCAATGCAGGTCATGGAAATTGGTTTCACTGACTCTTTCAATTGCAATACCATTTAGATTTAATTTTCTAACACAGCTGGCCCTCATACCACCAAACAGCATAAAATTAGTTTTATTTTCATTTGGGGACAATTTTTTTGAAGTCAAACCATATTTTTAAAATGATCAGTTCTCCTTCTATTGTTTTTAGTAATTGTTTAACGTGATCCCCTGAACAAAATAAATTTGTGTCATTTGTAAACATTACAAACTTTAAAACATTAGAAACTGTGTAGATATTATTTAAATAAAGCATAAATAACTGAGGTCCCAAAACTGAACCCTGTGGTACTCCACAGGTTGCCCTCCTCAGATGTGATTTGATGTTATTCATTTGTACAGAATGAAACTTTAGGAGCCAAATATGGGAAAATGGGTTCACATGACCGAGAGGTGGCGCTGAGGTTATGCAAGGGGAGATCACCTGTTGCAATAGGAGGGCGGATGTGACTCCAGAAGGGCAAACAGGTTTTTGAATGCTGTGGAGACGCTGTGATGTTGTGGACACACTGGAGATGCTGTGCAGCGGTGGAGCTGTCAGACAGCCGTCAGGCCACTGTCTTTGGCGTCTAACTGGAATCCGTTTGGCTCAATGGGAGATCATTCTGCTGTATCTTCACAGGACTCAAATAAGTCACGCTTTGCTGCAAACAGCTGGCATGTTGCCATCGTTTGAGCCCCGTGCCGCCATAAGAGTTGAATCTAAGAGGCGGTGAGAGTCAAGAACGCATCAGCCACGTCCAACTCGGGTCAACATCCCCCCCAGCAGCCAGGATCAGACTGTGCTGCTTTATTGCGAGTATCTAAATAACCTTTTAACCAATGAAGTGCAGCACCTCATGTGCCATGTTTGTCACATTGCTGCAGGAGTAATGAGTGATCAATCATACTAAATGCCTCATGTGAATCAATAAACACACCCACAACATGCTACTTTTCACCAGTTGCTTCTGCTGTATTTTCTTCAGATTCCATCACTGCCATCATGTGGATGGATTGCTCCTGAAGCCATGCTGATGCTCATTTAATAACTCATATTTCTCAACAAAAGCATCGCGTCTGTCTGCGTATCGGTAACCGGGGTTAAATTCCCCAGTGTTTCCTACTTTTAGTCGGCCCTCAAACGCACCATGTCACATGACATGATCATGTGACCGGAGACCAATCAAGACACTCTGAGAGCTGCCTGGGCTTCATTCTCCTCAGCTGTGGGAGAGAAGACAGCAGCAGCAGCAGCAGCAGGTTTGTCTCCCAAACAGCTGGTTTCTTCCTGTTCTTCACTGGTTCAGAGGAAGTTTTGTGAATTCAAATCCAGACTGATTTGTGGAGTTCCTGCTGTCCTGTGCTGTTACCTGGATGATTCTACTGAACGGCCGAGTCTGAATCAGGAATCATCTGCTAATTATTGTTGGCTATCATGCTAACACGAGGAAGACTGATGCTGTGATGCCCAGTGATCTTCTTTGAGGATACGAGTGTGACTTGTGATGTCCCATAATGTACTGACATGCTAATGCTAACATGGTGTAAATATATTTTGATGCCATTTGTCTTCTAGCTGTTATCTTAATGCTGACTGAACTTTCTAAGTGGAAATGTTAGGTCTGTGCAGCCCGCTGTCCTGCAACCAGATCCTATTCCTGATGGCGAGACCTGAATGAAGGCCAGGAGCCGAAGATCCACCACTTTGTACCTGCTCCAGCCACACTGGTCTGGTAGGAACCTCCTGAAGGCTCAGCCCTACAGACCTCAGTGGACTGCACACCTTCTCAACACTGTTTGCTCACTCCGTATCTGAATCTGTTGAAGCTAGATTAACTATTTAGATCGCCGATGGAGGAGTTCAGAGCCGAACCACTGTTGCCTAAATGGGCTTTTTCCATGTGTCAGATCAGGGTTTGACCTGAAATACTGTAAATACTTGAGTTATTCAAGAGTATTCAAGGTACTCCAGAGCAAGACATGAGAAGGGATTTGAAGTGTCTGTTCCCTGTAGGCTCCAAACCTCTATTGCAGGGGTCTCCAAATCCAGTCCTCAAGGGCCGCAGACCTGAATGTTTTCCAGGTTTCCCTGGTTTAACACACCGGAATCTCATAAAGGTTCCATCACCGAGTTCAGCAGAAAGCCTGACAACGAGCCTCCTTCCCCGACTCACCTCTGAATAAACAACAGCTCGCCCTCACAAAAAAAGTAAGTATGCTGTTCGAAATGACGAAGGAATTGCGCTAAATGGGCCAATTTGCCAAAATTTTGAAGTATCGCTTTAAGCTGGTACATTTTTCAAATACTGTTGAGACATTACACAATACAAGGTAATAAGTCAGCGTTTATTAAGTTACCTTATTGGACACCGAAGTGGTGTAGCAGTGGTGGTGTCACACCTCAATATGAGTTTTTTTTAACCTTTGGAAAGATGGCTTCATTTGGTCGTCAAGGAAGTGACGCACCTCCGACGTCACGCCGTCCTCCAGAATGTAGGAGACAATGAAAAAGCCTTGAGCTCAGAAACAATTGAAACTGTTCTACAACTTCATCAGTTTGAGTGTTTTTTTTTGTGTGTGTGTGGTTTTTTTTTAGATAAAGCACAATTCTTTCAAAACTACCTCACCTACCCCTCACTCCAGCTCACCTGTGGCTGCTGAACCAAGACAGTTGGGAGAGGGGAACGCGGTGTTTCATCAGTATATGAAGTAGCAATGGGAGGCAGAGGAGCAGCAAATTCAAGTCTCACCGCAACAGTGGCCGGCCTGCAACATGTCAGACATCCTGCTGGCTCCACATTCGCCGGGCCCCCACACAGCACACCGGCAGCCATGATCAGACTGATCAGACTGCAGCCATGAGACCCCAGAAGTCAGAGAATCCTGATGCACAAATCCCACAATTCCCAGGATGGCAGTAAATCCTCTGTGCGAAAAAGTGGAAAACATTTAAAGATTTTAGTGATAAAGTGATAGATGTATGTAGGTGCTGACGTCACAATCAAAGAGGAGAACTGCAGATACAAGTCCGGACTGCTTATTAGAGATGGAACACTTTCATTCTGAGACCTCAAGTCACGTTCTATAAAGTCAGCACATACTTTAGAGCATGTCTGATGTTGCCCCCGTTGTCGGGGATGGGGATGCTCTGGAACAGCCACAGCCAGTGTCCTGCTCTTCCCAAACTTCAGTGTTGATTTCACAGAAGTTGTGTCGGACACAACATCCTGCAATGATGTGTCTGACCAGGGAAGCAAGCGCATCACATCTTTTCAGGAGGCATCGTCATCTTCCCCTCCAGACAGCCAAATGCTCTCTCCACAGCCATCCTGGTGAAGGCTGGTCTGAGCTTCTGTTGGACTTCTGCCCTCTGGGAATGGATGGCTTCTTCAGCCATCATCAGTGGGTAAACAGTGTCAGCAAGGAGCAGTAGTGAAGTCTTTAAACATCTCAGTCCAGTGTGGGAGCGATGTGCCATTCTGGGCTCGAGGATAAAAGGCAATTTCAGATTGTGGTCTGCCTCAACCTGCAAGTGGACTGAGTACAAGCCTTTCCTGTTGTAATAATCAGCAGCATCTTCAGTGGGAGCCAAGATGCCAATACGGGTCCCATCAGTTTCCCCAGAAGCTCCGGACGATCAGCCTTAATTTGATATTGTTGCATGACTTGGCAGATATCTGTTCCAGCCTCCTGTGTACGCAGCGGACTTGCCAACACCAAACAGGAGAGAGATGGAGCTCAGTTCTAAATTAGTTGATAGCCTCCTCAGACATACAGCCACATGTAGCTCAACAGGAGCATCGATGGTATCGACACTACTGTGGACATATGTACTACGTTTTTTTTTTCTTTTTTAAATTATTATTATTATTACTATTATTGTTGTTTTGTATGCAAAATTGTACTTTAAGTTGACTTGTTTCTTGTGGAATTTTCAATTGAAAACCGAGTTCGAAATAAAAAGATTGATTGATTGATTGTCACTGTTTTCACTGTTTTTATTTTTACCAATCAATGTAACATGTTGAAGCCCTCTGAGGCAACTGTTGTTGTGATACTGGGCTATACAAAAATAAATTGATTGATTGATTGATGGTGTGTATCATGGAGTTTCAACCTGGGCTGCAGGACGTCACACAGCTGCATGAAAGCTGCTCTTCTCATCCTGAAGTTCAGCTGTCGGGTACGTGGCTGGGCCCACGCAGTCCTGAAAAGAGTGTATTTAAGAGTCTTTGAAAGCATAAAAACACATAAATATACACACACGGCCCAAAATACACATGTACACTCGGTAATTGTGCACATGGATAAGTAACTGAGATGGAGTGACGACATTGAGTGGATCAAGTGTGTTTATAGTTTAGTGCTGACGAGGACCAGGGGGCGGGGCCTCATTACACCAGTGGCTGCCGGTGTCACAGCAGTCTTGGCCCATGACTCGTTCCGGTGTGAACGGCCCGATTAGTGGTGTTTCCCATGATGCTCAGTGGCATTTCTTCCAAGTGTATGTGACTAGAGTGGGAGTGTGTGTGTGTGTTGCTTTTATTCCATTATATACTGATTTTTGTTTTAATATTTGTGTCTTTGTGTAGTGGTGAATGGGCGTGCACTATCATATGTACGCGCACTGCACTGTGTGCACGCGCGCACGCTGGGCGGCACCTCGAGCCACACCGGAGTTTTAATTGCAGACTCAACTCACCTGCGCATCTCCCTCTGGCGTTTGTCAGTTCAAGCAGTGCTACAGGAGCACAGAAGCTGCCATGAAACCCTCGGTTCAGCTAAAGACAAGTTAAACTTGCTTCTCCACCGCTCTTGAGTTCACGCGGTCGGTGATCTGAACGCCGTCTCTGGCGGGGTGAGGGATTACTATCGGCGCTTCATTCATAAAATACTCGCCTCGTTGCTAACCCGTGCGTGTTTGTAGGCGCCGCTGCAGTTAATATTGAGTGCTCCCTTCCTGTTCTCTCACGAGCATCAGCGCACCTGTTCTGTGAGTATGGGTTTCTGTGCTTCCATTCTAAATTCAGAATATTTTGGGATCTAACACGGTTTGCTGTGTAGATCCCCACGTCGTGTGGCAAGTCATCCGCCACTGCGGATCCGGTGAGATTTGCCTGAGAGGTTCTGGGTAAGTTCAATATTCCTCTCCATCTTAATTAATTAAATTAGGCTCAAACTAAATTCCAATTATAATATTTTAGGGTCGCAGAGACGGGCCTTTTCCTTCCACGTGACTGGTTTCTGCTGCTGCCATTTGGGCTTCCTCCTTTATGCTGCTGCTGCTTTAGTAGGCCACATTTAAATGTGATTTATTTTCCAGGCATGCAGGTTCCATTTTGTAACTTTATTTTGAATTGAATGGATGAGTGTGTGAATGGAAATGCATTGTTTAAAGGGAAAATATTTGTATCATAAGTGAATGTTAAAATTAAATAAAGTAAAGTCTATTTTGATGTCTGTTTCCGGTCCATCAGTCCAATGAATCTGCAGCCTTTTTATCTGTGCAGGATGACCTTGGGGACGCTGGTTTCTACCAGTTGGCGTTGTAAATATAAACGTCTCCAATTTTAGCAACTTTATAGTGTTATTTAAAGTAATTATAATTTCTTATGTAAAGAAAACCATCCGACCTGGCCACATTTGTAATATGAAAAGCGTGTGATCAATGAAGATTGAGATTGATGATTTACTGAAGTGTATTTCCCGTTCCTTCAGTTCCCTGTGGAGTTATGTAAGACTTTTCCTCAGGGATTCTTAAAACCCTGATGGAACTCTTGCAAGACCCCTCTAAAGGACTGGTGGAGTGTTTATTCATGGCAACATGGTCATTGCTCCTTTGATAAATGGACATACATGTGATCCAAACTCTGCTGTCCTTGAAATACCTCAGTCTGTGAAACAGCAGCCTGTCCTCCTCTCTTGCTCTCGTCAATAACGGCCGTGCTCGCAGTCGATGTGGACGACCACCTTCATGATTGTAAGAGTTAAAGGAGCTCTCCGTGATTCTGCACAATTCTGAGCCCTGACTTCAGTTTGAAATGTTGGCTCCGCCCCCGAGCTCTCTGACTGGTTCCTCACATTGAGAAAACCCTCCCACTCCCCCTCCGCTCTGCTCCCACTCAGCGTGCACGACGCTACATGCACATCCCGTACGCGTGCACAATCCTCCGGAGGAAACACAGCAGAAGCCACTTCGACTCTTTCTTGTTCAAAATAAATGGCCACTTCGTCTCAGGAAAACCATATGTGTCACTACACGTTCGATGCAGAAAGTAGCTGCAGAAATTAATTTGTAATGTTGGCTCCGCCCCCCCCCCCCCCCCCCGCCCTGCTGCTGCTGGCAGTGGAGCAGAGAGGTCGTCACGCTAAATCCTCAGGCAGCGCTTTGCGGGGCCAGATATCCAGAACACGCTGATCAATGTGTGATTTTATTTTATTTTTTTACAGAAATGTAGCATGGACTTCGTAGTACATGATGTAAAAAGCATTTTTCTCATCCTGGTTAAATTAAAATCGCGGATAGCGCCTTTAAAATGGGTGGACACTTTGACTTCACACCTTTTCTCCAGATATAATAACAACCTTAAACAGTCCCATTTTAGTTTGATCCATGTTCATTTGTACGCTGATGATAATCTGGTGACATATAGAGAAGAACAACTATACAGCATGTTGTTATAGTCATACTTTATTAATGGGTGAAGAGCATTGCATTTACAGACAGCATGATAAACTAAAATAGGAAATACCATTAAATCATAATTAAGCAGATTTGTTTATTAATCTCTTCATCCTGTTAAAGTTTCTTCCAACAGTAACTGTAGACGGTTATTTAGAGACGGAAATCATCACTTTTCGGGCGGAGTCACCGTCCACCAGTGTTTCACTCTCTGGATGCCTTTGAAGACGGAGCTGCAGCCTGGTGGCTTCACACAGTCACCGTTCAAAGTAGCGTCCGACGCGTTGTGTTTGCTGCGGCGCTCTGGCGCATGTGTATACCGGCGGCTCGCATGCACGTGGAACCCCCCCCAATCCCCTTTGCACGCCAAATATTCGGATAATCACCATTACTTGGGCCTGAACATTCGGAGGGCAAAAACAGCTACTCGGACCAGCCCGACCAGAAACATCAGGAACATTCACCAGTCTCTGTTACACAATTCAAAACTGACCCAAGACCACCTGTTCCTGACAAACTGGACCTGACCTGACTCCACAGCTGGTGAGACGTCTACCTGTCGCAGCTGACAGCCTCGCGAACCCGGAAGTACCACGGAGCGCTTTCTCAAAGGGCCAGGTACCTAAATAATGCCACTGAAACAATAAATGAAATGGCCAACAGAGAGTAACAAACGTTAAATCTAGAACAAACTATGAAAATAATAATAGATCCCTCCTTGCTTCTTACACCACCTGTTTAAACCTGAACATTCAACCTCAGTTTATCATTGACATCACATTATTCAAAGCTTCAAACTTTTTTATCTTTATAGATGTGAGTAAACTTGAATGTTTTTCATTAAAATCTCGCTGCTGCCTTCAAAGATGAATCTGCTGTTTTGTTCCGGATTGACATTCAAACCCTGTCAGCAAATCTTCCTGTAGATCAGATGCTCTGATATACTGTATAAGCATTTTTCAGCTTTGTTCATTTGATCCATCACACACACACACACACACACACACACAAAGGCAATGCATTGTGGTCCTTCCTGGTTGTGTCACTCTTCCTGATGGTCTGTGGTTCCCCTTCGGTACGGTTCGTTGTCATCCTGAAATCAAAGAGGGACAAAGCAGTTCAGTGGTGTTGGTCTGACTTCACATCTCAAATCAACATTTTCCACGAAATGGTCACATTTATGATTTCAAATCAGTTCAGATCACATGTTAAACAGTTCAGGTGAGAACTTGGGCAGTGATTGAAGACTGTTGGTGCTGATTTAACAATGAAATTAGCTGTCAGTGTCTTTTTTCTTTGAATCACATTCACAGTAATGTGATGATTGCAGCAATACTTACTGAGGCAGGTGCCAAACACATCGGGTGACGCCTCTAAAGCAAAAAAAGAAAAAAAAAAACACAAATGTGAGAACAATGCCATATTTACTTTCCGTGTGTGTGTGTGTGTGTGTGTGTGTGTGTGTGTGTGTGTGTGTGTGTGTGTGTGTGTTCTTGTATTTCTATCCTTGTCGGGGCCAAATGTCCCCACAAGGATAGCAAAACGTGGAACGACGTGCCTTGTGGGGACCTTTTTCTGGTCCTAAGTAGGAGAAACAGTGTTTTCTTGACCATGTTGTTGTTACTGAAAAAAGTAAAAGTGCAAAAACATTTCTTTAGGGTTAGGCTTTGTTGTGGTGTGGGTTAGGGTTAGGGTAAGGGTCAGGGTTAGGGGCTAGACATGAATGGGAGTCAATGGACGGTCCCCACAAGGATAGAAATACAAGACTGAGTGTGTGTGTGTGTGTGTGTGTGTGTGTGTGATCTACTACATATCTGGGGAGTTTGAGGTTTTCTACCAGAAGTCTGGGGAGTTTGACAGGTCTGCACAGTATTTATTTTTTATTTTTATTTAACCAGGAAGGTCCCGTTGAGATTAAAAACCTCTTTTTCGAGGGAGTCCTGGGGGTTATAAAGTTTACAATTACAATAACAGTGTTATAAATTACAAGGAAAATTAAGAAACATAATTGCACGTAAAAGATCTGTCTCAAGTTCTCTCAGCCTTGTTTTAAAAGAGCTGAAGGGAATGAGTTCAGACAGTTTGCAGTCCCTTTGCAGCTTGTTCCAGTATATGGAGCTGAATACGCAAAAACTCTTTTTCCGAGTTCTGTGCGGGGAAACGGAACAGTAACAAATAATCATTTGATTATTCATCACTTTCGTAGCTGCAGTGACGGTGCTGTGTTTTTTCCTGAAACCTGATTGCAACTTTGACAGAAGTTCATTTGAAGACAGGAATTCTTTTAGCTGATCACTGACAAGGGATTCAAGAATTTTTGACAGGACACACAAGTTTGAAACTGGCCTGTAATTGGTTAAAATTGAAGGGTCTCCTCCTTTTAATAAGGGAAAAACAAAGGCAGACTTCCTGACTGGGGGAACGTCTTTGTTTTCAGTCGGGAGGTTAAAAAGAACAGTAAGAGGTGGTGCTACCAGGTCTGCTGCTATTGTTAAAAAGTAGGGCTCTATCGAGTCAGGTCCAGGAGGTTTTCTGTGATTTAGAGCTTTAAGGGCTTTATGGATTTACTGTACAGTAAAAGGCACAAAATTACAAGGAACTCCAGAAAACAGGAGTGTCAGAGCAGGAAGTGACAGATGAAGCCCGTGAGGACTCAAACAAAGAGCCAGATGATGCAAAGTGCTTATTAAAGCAGTTCAAGACCTCACTTCTATCATCAACTAGAACTGAGTCTTTAGGAACAAATGTGGGAAGACTGTGAGAAGTTTTGTATGTAGATAAAGAAATATTTGGATTTTGATTTTTTGGTGAAAGATGTGCACATGTTCCTCAGTTGCCTGAAAGATAACCAATCAGTGGCGGAACCACTTTTCTTGGCTTTGGCCCATGCCCAGCCACACTGATGGATAGCATCTGACAACCAAGGGGAAAACTGGGGGTTGTTTCATCCTTTCACTCTGAATTTCCTAAAAGGAGCATGCTTGTTTAAAACTTTTTCAAAACTTTCTTTAAAAAATGCCCATGCAAGCTCGACTTCTGACAACAAACATATGTCGTTCCATTTGACCAAGGGCAGATCCTGGCGAAAGGCTTGTTCATCAAACATTTTTAGATTTCTCTTAAAAACCCTACATGATTTACATTTGGGGATTTTAGCGTCCCTGCAAGTAGCAATGAAACAATGATCACTTACATCTTTGTAGAGGAGAATTTATGAGCCACATTAGTGAGAATTAAATCAATCAAAGTGAACTTAGGAGGTATCTTAAGACTTGACCTTGTTGGCAGGTTGACCAACTGGCTAAGATTAAAGGAGTCACAGAAAAATATAAATTCATCAGACGCTGCAGCGAGCCAATCCCAGTTCAAATTGAAAGTCATTAAAAGTTCCTTATAATTCAACTTAGACAAGAAGTGCTTTAAGGAGGACAATGCCTCCTTGGTGGCAGAAGGTCTATAACATCCAACCAGATACATGGATAAGAACTTTGCTGCTTCCACATTTAAGGCCAAAAACTCCATTTGCTTACAAATAGACTGGGACAGAACAACCGAGGCAACAAATTTGGATCTGACATAAACAGCTATGCCTCCTCCTTTCTTGGGTCTGTCAGCTTGATATACATTGTATCCAGGTATGCAAATATCATCATCAGAGAGAGATTTTTTTTCAACCAGGTTTCTGAAATCATCCCACTGTCTTCATCTGTTGATTTGATCCAAATTCTGACTATCTTGGAGGACCCCAAACTCCTAAATCTCTGATAGAGGAACCAACCTGGAGGTTGACATAGATTCCACAAGGGTGAGAAGGGGATTTTTTTTTTCCTGCAAGATGAGGACAATACATCCAATTCATCCTGAGCCATGGGCCCCAAACCCCCCAAAACCTCTTTGAGGTAAGATGAAAGTCCCTCTATATGGTCTATCTGCTCAGCCAACGGTGCCCTGAAGGCCTCCTTCTTCAGGTTCACAGCTTCCTGGACTGCTGGTTTCCACCAGCATGTCATTGAGTTTCTGCCATGACAGGCACCAAGGAACTTCTGGCCACAGCTGTGCACTGACACTTTCCCAACGGAGGTCTTCAACAGGGTCCAGTTGGACTCCACGTTCCCGACCTCCTCTGGTACCTGGTAGGGGTTCTCATGGAGACAGCTGCTGATCTGAGTCCTGTGCTATCATTTCCCAGCTGATCCTCTCTATGTACCGGGTTCTGCCGGGTCTGGCCTGCAGTCTTCCTGCCACCTGATCCAGTTCACCATCAGAAGGTGATCAGTTGGAGTTCTGCTCCTCTCACCACCAGAGTGTCCAGAACATCCAGTCTCAGGTCAGTCCATCGTCAACCTTTGACCCCAGGATCTCTGGTACCATATCCACTTGTGAGTGTGTTCTGACATGGAGCTTGAAACAATCAACAATTACAATCAACACAGATTCAACACTCGGGTTCAATTCTGACCTGCTGAGCTGCTGTTTGAGTCATAAGCACAAACAACAGTCAGTTTTCTCTCAAATCATTAAATGAAAACCTGAAAATAAGTCACTGAATCAGTTACCCTTGGCCCTGGGAAGAAGTACTGGATGTTGTTGTTCATGTTCCTGTTTAAGGCAGAGTCCAGCAGATGGTTCTGGTGAAACAGGCAGTCCAGAGTCAGTCGGACTCTCCGGTCTTGCACCACCCTGCTGCTCCGAGGAATCACTTGCTTCCGGTTGAGAGTGTGATGCATCACCACAAGAACGGCTTGTTTGTCATCTGGAAACACAAAACATTATATGACTAAACTCCTGTTTGTTGCAGAAACACCTCAGTAATCCTGAAGTAACTCAGTCCTTCTCTCTATAAAGAACACCAGCATCATTCTGCTTCTCGTCAGGACTCACTTCAGCCCAGGTTCACTTTGAGTTTCTTGTCTCGTCTTTTTCACTTTGAGCTTTGCCTGTTTTGATCTGGATACTAACATGCCTCGGCTCTGCTTCAGCTCACCTGTGTCCCTGTTCCAGTCTGTGGTTCCCTGATTCCTCTGGAATGTGCTTCACCTGTGTTCCTCCCTCCTGAGTGGATGTAAACTCACTTCATTCATGTTCCAGGTCATCTGTGTACCTTCCAGTCGGCTCATCCAGTTTTTCTTCTAGTGTTCCCTACTGTAGTCTCCATGTTCGTTTCTTGTGATCTGTTTTTAGATTACTCTCTTGAATACTTTTTATGGATTTGTTTGGAAACATTTTTTTTGTTATTGTGACCGACCGACTGGTGAAGATGAATCCAGCAGTCTTTGATCAGCTGACCTGACCACCCCAATCCTGTCACCGTAGCTTCTGAGGACCTGCTCAGCTACAGTTAGTTTCACTCTAATCTGACTAATCAGGGATGTTGGCTGAGACATTTCTTACCCGGGATATGCTCCATGGCCTCGTTGATGTCTGTTCCAACTCGAGAGACGACACGACAGAAAACCAGATAGTAGTCGGCTTCTTTCTCAGACTTCACCTCAGTCTGACCCTTGGATTTTAAACGTCTCACAACAGGTTTATGAGCTCCGTTTGTTTTTCCTGTCAGGATGACGAAAAACTTCCTCCAAGCTTCTAGAAATAGAATTAAAAGAAAAAAAAATCGGCTAAAATGTCTCCAGAGAAAAACATTAGAAAGCACAAATTTACTCTCTTCAGACACAGTTCTTAGTTTTTTCTATGTAAACACACAAAGCAAGAAGTCTGACAGCAGCGTGCATCTAAACACACACACACACACACACACACACACACACACACACACACACACACACACACACACACACACACACACACACACAGTATATTGCCAATGCTTATTGTCACTTTGTGCTTGCTGTGGACAAGGTTGTGCTGAGGCATGATGGGATACATTGCAGTCTTGTGAATTGTTTTATGCACCATAACAGTGACAATAAATGGTGATACACACACACATACACACACACACACACACTGTTGAACTGGTGGTCAGTGTGATAAAATCAAAGTTCATGATTTCTCACCTGGAGCTTTGTCCTTTGACTCCTGTGACTCCTGTGACTGGCCTCTGAAAACACAAAGATGGAGTTGAAGTGAATGGTAAATGATCACTGGACTGCATTCATATCTAGACCGCTTGAGCAGAGCCCAAAGTGCTGAACTTTTACATTGCAACTCACATTCACCCATTCACACACACATTCACACACCAGTGAAGGTGTCTGACAAGCAAGGCGCTCAAAACAGAGACAGGAAATGAAACCTCTGGCAGAGTCCACTGAATGCTGCTTCATTCAGGAGATTAGAGATTAGTTAGCACTTGTACTTACTGGACGATCTGATGAGATCCTGATCCCCCCATGTTTGTTTTCTCTCAGAGAACGGACGAGTGCTCGTCGTCTTCACTGAAATGCTTTCAATCTGAAGAGTCACGAGTGAAGGAGGAGCTGCAGATCAGGTATGACAGTAAAACCAACCTTTGGTTCATCCTGATAGTAAAAACAACCTGTTTGATACCTCTGATGACCTGTGGGGACGGGGTTTAATACCTGTCTGCACAACTTCTTGAGTTGGACAGACACAACCAACGCTACACCCACACCACTGTAGGGATTTGTGGTTAAACGAAAGAAACTGTTCTTTTGCCATGACTTAAATATTTGTGCGTGCGTGTGTGTATGTGTGTGTGTGTGTGTGTGTGTGTGTGTGTGTGTGTGTGTGTGTGCGCGCTCCAAGACACACATACAGTCGGGGGAGGGTCAGCCTTCCCCCCACCCTCACAGAGGGTACACATTTGAAACTCGATTCCAAGTTTCAAAGCCCAGCTCTGAGAGGAGGTAATGAACTGTGGTTGTTCAGGTTTCACAGAGACTGCCCAAGCCACGAGGTTTCTCAGCCCCCATAAGTTCAGTTCTGCCTGGAACTCCAAAGAGGCTGGAGGGGGACTTTTCTGGTCCCAGAGCCAGCACTGCTGACGTAACAATGGAAGGAGCCCTCCGACCCGGGGCCTAACCAGAGAGGGGATACTGGTGTCCAGCATCCAGTCTTCCCACCAAGGACCACCAGAACAGGAAGAGGAGCTCATCCTCTACTCTCACAAACTGTTCTTTAAGACTTCCACAGGCGAACCAGTTTCTTCAGCCTGAAAGCAGGATCTCCGGCCTCCAGCCAAAAGCACATGGCCCACTGGAGCAGAACCAAGCCAAGCGCCAGTCAGCCCCCCCAGCGTCAGACCACCACCTGGGCCCCCGGTCCACTGCTCCAGCCCACTAAAAGGACCCAGCATTTACAGAGTTGCACTTCAGAGAGGAAACAGGCTTCACCCCTCTCGTTCTTTCTTTTGCTACCGAGCACATCCCTCTGATCTGGCATTTTAAGGTGGCCGCCATTTTGATTTGTAACTCCATTCCCCAGTCCTCCATCCCATCTCAGAAGAACTTCATCTCTCTCTCTCCCACACACACACACACACACACACACACACACACACACACACACACACACACGGACATGCACAGTCATATAAACACGACTTGTATAGACATCTAGATAGAATTGTGTGTTTGGTTTTGCTTTATTGTTAATAAATGTAACTTTTGTGTCTGTTCTTGTATATTTCTGATTTCCAATTGATTGTTCAAAATTAGTGCTTCAAGTTGGTCACTCGGTGTCAGTAGAGAGCTGTCATTGTCCCTAGAAAGAGATTCTCGTGCACGGAAAAAAGCTGGGAGTGGCTATCTCACTTGAGATCCGCCATCTTGGTTGTCTCTCCTCGACCTGCGCCAGACTATACAGACACTTTTGGAGCTGAAGATTTCTTTAGAGATAAGATTCTGATTATTTGTGTGACCAAGATCAACTCCAGGACTGCAGGAGTTGACCAGATGCACCAGACCCGCATTGAACCCCGTGTGAACTGACATCCCGGTGAGTTATGGAGCTTTCAGAGTCACATGAGCATCCCTGGTGCAGTGCTGTGAAGACGGACTTTCTGTAAAATGTTTGTGCGCGCTCCCGTGCTGCCTTGGCTGGTGGCTATAGTTACCCACAGCACCTATCGCGGCAGCGCTGAGGTAAATTTTGTAAAGTTGCCTTAAGTCCCTTTAACTAACGCAGTCTCAGTGCTAAGCTCTATATCCTGACTGAAATTTCTCAAATAAACTATTGTCCTGTAGGTGGCGGCAAAGCTGTTTCACCACGACTTTTTCCAGGACTTTTGAAATAAAAGGCAGATTTGATATCGGTCTGTAGTTGGCTAGAATATCAGGATCAAGATTAGGTTTTTTCAGCAGTGGTTTGGTTACTGCGAATTTAAATGACTGTAGCACATAGCCAATTTCTAGAGACGTTATTATATTTATGATCGTATTTAAGATAACTGGAAGAATATCTTTGAAAAGCTTAGTTGGAATTGGATCTAGGAGACAGGTCGAGGTTTTAGAAGACATTACAATCGAAGTAATCTCAGCCCCATTTACTGGTGAGAAACTATCTGGTATTTCAGGTATTTCAGGTGGAGGCAGTGGCTGGATTCCCTGAGCTTAATCTGAGGAAAGCTCTTCATTGATTTTACCTCTGATGGTTATGATTTTATCATTAAAGAATTTAAGAAAGTCATGGCAGTTTAAAGATTCTGGGATTACTGGTTCCACTGCAGTATGACTGTTTGTCAGTCTGGCTACAGTGTTGAACAGAAACCGAGGGTTATTTTTGTTTATTTCTATTAAACAAGAGTAATATAATGTCCTGGCTTTAAAAAGAGTTTGTTTATAGCTTAGCAAGCTACATTTCCAGGCCTTCAGAGATTGTTCTGATTTAGATTTACGCCACAGTCTTTCTAATTGCGAGTTTTTTGTTTGAGAACACGGGTTTCAGAATTAAACCATGGAGCAACGCGCCTGGGTCGATTGGTTTTCAGCTGCAACGGAGCCACTACGTCAAGGGCAGATTTTAGTGAGTGCATATGTAACCAGGTTTAATGACCCCAAGTTAATTATTGTGTCTGTTCTTGTGTATTTCTGATTTCCCATTGATTGTTCAAAATTAGTGCTTCAAGTTGGTCACTAGGTGTCAGTAGAGAGCTGTCATTGTCCCTCTCGTGCACGGAAAAAGCTGGGAGTGGCTATCTCACTGAGATCCGCCATCTTGGTTGTCTCTCCTCGGCCTGCGCCAGACTATACAGACACTTTTGGAGCTGAAGATTTCTTTAGAGATAAGATTCAGATGATTTGTGTGACCGAGATCGACTGCAGGAGTTGACCAGATGCACCAGACCCCCATTGAACCCCGTGTGAACAGATATCCCGGTGAGTTATGGTGTTTTCAGAGTTGTTTTAGCACGCTGACTACTACAAAATGATGAGGATAAAAACGTGAGCTCGTCTTAAAAAAACCAGTCAGGATATGTTTGAGGGGAATTAATTATCTTTCTGTTGGTGTTGATTAGTATTTTGTGTTGCTCTGTTTGATGACTGCTGTTTTACTGTGATGATCACTGTTGCACGTGTGCAGATTGTAAAAGTCTTCCCATGTGATCAGACATTTTATGTGTTACTGAATCCTTCCATATTGTTGAACTGTTGTGAGATGGCAAAAGAAAGACTGAAATAATGAGGACTTTATTGAAAAGAATAGTTTTGTGTGATTTATTGCCCTGCACATCTGTGCAGGCTGGTTTTTTTTTGGGATCCCGTTCTGCAACCCCATTCTTCAAAGCGTGCCACTCTGGGTGATGTCCATCTTTGTCCCCTTCTTCATCCTTGTCTCCATCCCCCATCTCCACCATCTTGGGCCATCTCATGGACACTTGTTATAAAGGGGCGGTAGGATTTTTTCTGAGTGCACTCAGCAGTTTTTCTTTATTGTTTTCCTGTTTTTTTTTATTGCCTGGCCGGCCAGTGTGAATTGGACATTTCTTGAAAAAAAAACAAAAAGATGTGGGCGAAATTATTGTTGGAAATAGTTGATTCTTGTGTTGATTCTTATGTTGTTTCTTCAATATAATTTAATTTTAAAATATATATTTTTTTGAAAATATAATTTTTTTGAATCGCCATATTGTTGTCATCTTGTGTTTTGAGTGAAGGACAGAAGGTCCAGTTAAATAGATAACAGGAATTTCCAACCAACCTCCCTCCCAAACCTAGACCACACCATAACCTGGTGCAGACACGAGGGGAGGGTTACACATAGCACTGTCAACGAAGTGATCACTATTATCACCACTGGTCAATAAGCTCATTTCTGTGAGTTCACAAGATAATGCAGCAAAGGCAGACTGGATCAATTCTTTGTACCGAGCCACAGATTTTTCAGATAATGTCCGTATCAGCTGAATTTTATCTTTTTGAGCACAATAGTCTTCAATCAAAACCTGAAAAGTAATTAAGAAATGGTCTGAGAGTATAGGGTTCTGAGGGAGAACGTTTAGGTCACTGACCTCTATCCCATATGTTAAGACCAGATCCAGGGTGTGCTTGTGACTATGAGTGGATTCATCAACATTTTGAGTGAAACCGATACTATGTAATACTGCAATAAACGCATTACTCAAACTGTCACTAGAATCATCCACATGGTTGTTAAAGTCACCTATTATAAGGATCTTGTTATGAGTCAATACTATATTGCTTAAAAACTCTGAGAACTCAGTTAAAAAGTCAGAGTAAGGACCAGGAGGTCGATACACAATAATTAATAGCACAGCTTTTTGATTCTTCCAATTTGGACAAGTAAGCGTTAATATTAAGCTTTCAAAAGAGTTGAGTTTACCATTAGTTTTGGGTTTAAGAAGAAGACTGGAGTGCGATATCACTGCCACACCTCCACCTCGACCTGTTGATCTAGCTGTTTGGAAATTAACATAGGTTGGAGGGGTACATTCATTGAGCCTCACATAGTCATCTTGCTGGAGCCAAGTTTCTGTTAGAGCAAGGAGATCAATGTTATTGTCACCGATAAGGTCATTAACTAACAGAGATTTAGTGGAGATTGCTCTAATGTTTAGTCGACCACATTTTATGCATTTCCTACTGGAAGAGTTATTCTGTCTTGTACAGGTGTTAAGCTTTTTACCCATTGGCTTTTTTCTAATGCTTTGAGCACTATGGACAGACACAGTCTCTGTTAGCCTAGGTAAACCTCCATGCTTGACTTGTAAGAATCCGGGAGCAGGATTAGTGACAGGATCAACAAGATCAACAGAGGAGCGTTCTACACGACTGCTCTGCGCCCGGGGCTCATAGCTGGATTGTCAATTTAGTGTACTGAGCCGATCAGCCATATTGTGAGCTAAAAGGGCTGCACCATCCAAAGTTGGGTGGATGCCGTCCCTGCGGATGAGCCCAGGCTTTCCCCAGAAGGTGCACCAGTTGTTTAGAAAAATAACTCCGTTTTCCTCACTCCATCTAGACAACCAGCGATTGAATGATGAAAGTCGGCTATACATTTCATCATTGACCAAATTGGGCAGGGGACCAGAGAATATTACGTCATCAGACATCGACTTAGCCAATTCACACACCGAGGCTACTTGTAATTTGAGCACCTCTGATTGTCTCCGCCGGGCATCATTACCGCCTGCGTGAATCACGACTCGACAGAATCTCCTACCTTCCTGTTTTAAAAGCCTAAGGTTCCCCTCGATGTCACCCACTCTGGCCCTTGGGTAACACCTAACCTTCACCGCTGGCAGCTTCATGTCTCTAACTATAGAGCTGCCAATCACCAGCGTGTCCAGTTCAGCCGGTGTGTCGTCGCTGAGGGGAGAGAACCTATTGCAGACGTGAAGCGGTTCTTGGAGTGCTACGTGGCGGTGCTTAGCACTAGCCTTCCTCCGGACTGTCACAAACCGGTCCTGGTCTTGCCCCGGCTGCTCGGGACACGCTGCGTGGCTAGGCTTGCTAACACTCCTCTCACTGCGGGAGCGGGCTGCGATCCCTGCCGCTACTTCGCTGTAGCTAGCGCTGCCCTGCCCCTCACATCTGCGCAGTCGCTCCTCTAACTCGGTTACCCTGGCCTCCAGCGCTGTCAATACACTGCACTTTACGCAAATACCCCTATCGTCAAGGGAGGCAGGGTTCTGACTCAACATACGGCACACTGAGCAGGAAAGAAAAGAAGTCAGAGGGGAGGACGCCATAGCGGTCCCGGCGGACCAAGCTAGTTAGCACGCTAAGCTAGTTAGCACGCCGGTGGCGCTAGCGGCAGAGAAGAAATGTAATTCACGAGAGATCACTGGTGATTGCTTCGTGGATTAATAGTAATAGCAAGAGAGAGACAGCAAGCACTTCAGTCGCTCGCAAGCTTCACCAACACGGAAAACACTCACTGGAGTGACGTCAGCTCCTATTATACTTTTGCTGGTCCCTGAGACTTTATATCTCTGTTCCAACTGTGAAGTACTGGCTGATTGGACTGATCTCTGGTACTGGTTGTGTTCACAGCTGCTGGATTCACGGAAGACGGTACTTGCTCCAGATGAAATGGAGTTATGGAAGGACATCACAACCGACCTGATGAGGAGGATGGCAGCATTGACGGTGTGCGGGGATGGATCGTGCGGCCGCCATCCTTCCGCAGCCGGGAGCTATCTGACCTGTGTGCTGCGTTACAGACCCGGCTGGAGGCTGATGCCAAGTCCGCAGCCTTCCATCTCAGACGGCTGCAAAGTGGACAACCATCTAACAGAACAAAACCAAATAAATATGACTCAGAGGCAGCAAAGAGACATTTTAAGCGTGGGGGGAATTGGGGTGTGGAGGGGGGTGGGGGGAGATGAGCGGGGGCGGGGGTCTCCTTCATTCCCTGCTAACGTTGTCTGTTGCTGTGCAGAGGTCGAAGGTGAACGGAGTTGACGAACTGAAGAACCGTTCTTGCTGTGCTTCTACTGGTGGCTCTGGTTCTGGTAGGCTGGGTCCTTTGTCAGCTGGAGGAGTGGATCCCGGGCCGGGCAGCAGTCAGATGCTGGAGGCCGACTCTCTGGTGAAGCTTGGCTCAGCTCTGCTCCAGTGTACCAGTGTGCTCATGGCTGGAGTGCAGAGATGATGCTTGCAGGCTGAAGGAACTGGTCGCTTCGCCTGTGGAAGTCTCAAAGAACAGAGTTTTTAAAGTGAAGGCTGTGTTCCTCTTCCTGTTCTGGTGGTCCTTGGTGGGAGACTGGACTATGGATGCCAGTCTCTTCTTTCTGGTTTGGCCTTGGTCTGAGGCCTCCTTCCTTTGTTAGCCGTTCGCAGTGTTGGCTAGCCAGAGCGTCAGCAAGTGGCGGGGTGGAGCTGGACAGCAGATCACCTATTGGCCGGGTGTGAACATCCAGATATGGCGGAGCGGCAGAGGCATGACAGCATCGGAGAGAGTGGCAGAGCCTCAATGAGTATTGGAGCTGGAGCCGGGCAGCAGATCACCAATTAGCGGGGTCAAGCAGCGGAGCGGAAGCAAAACTCCAAGCCAGAGTCAAGCAGTGCATCACCGATCAGTGGGGTGTGTAAGTCCAGACGCAACAGAGCAGCAGAGGCACGGCAGCATCGGAGCGTCAGCAGCAGACAGACAAGGACAGCTTTGTGAAGAGTTCAATAAAAGAGGTAGCCAGTAGCTACCACACACACGCTCATATGGCCATTAAACAAGCATGGGCACAAAAACTAAAGTGAAGCTTGAACTGGCAGTGCACTACGAATACTAAAATAAACTTTACTTCAAGTCCAGGACATTATTTCAAAGGGAGAGACTTTATGTTTATGTAGAATTCATGTTTTGCATTGGTGTTTAAATGAACTGGTATTTACTGTAACAATCTATTGTGTCATATTTTGCTTTAAAGTGTTTGGTCAAGGATGATGAAATGAGGGTACTAATTGGAAATGTTAATGTGACTGAACCCGGTGCAGCTGTCATGCAGCCTGACAGGGGTGTCGTCAAAGTGGAAACACAAACTGTCACTAAAGGTGCAGTTCAGTTTACAGGAAGCAGTAGATCTTCTGCCACAGGCAGAAAGAGCTGCTCTGGCAGCTCCAGCTGCTTCCTTACAGGAGAAACAGGCTCTGGAGGAGCAAGCAGAAGAATTGAGAAAGAGAAAGGAAAGGCTGGAGCTCCAGACTAAAATGGCTGCAGTGACTGCTAAAATATAAATCCTCGCAACCAAAGGAAAAGATGCAAAGAAGCAGGACTCAAACATGTGTAGCTCTGGTGAGGAGAGTTCACAGCTGATGAAGAAGAAGCTGGAGGAGCAAATGGACTTTCTATTGGAGGAAGGAAATTGTTTTTCCTGTCTGTGTTCTGGACACACGAGCAAGGATGGTGAAAGAAGCTTGACTTGCCAAAGGTGTGGCGAAGGGTCACCCACTGCTCTGAACACAGCAGGAAAGAGCTAACACAGTGTAGTCCAAGGATTCACCAAGCAGTTGAAAACTACTCTATCCAGGAGCTGATGGTCGTACAGGAGCTAGAAAAGATGACTGCATCCTGTCGATCCTCCCTGTTAAGGTGGAGTCCATGCAAGGTGACGGCACAGCGAAACCAGGCATCACATTGGCTGTTTCTGCAGTGAATAGGGTCCAGGGGACCTGATAACAGAATATCTGGGTACTGGAGTCTATGCCTTGAGATTGTTTTCCCAAGAATCTGTTGGGTGTAGATCAGGGCAGGTTTCCAGTCCTACAAGGGAGAGCTTCGTGTGATATCTGGACAAAGCAGGCTAAAGCTGGTAGATTTTCCGAATACTGTTGAGACAATACACAATACAAGGTAATAAGTCAGCGTTCATTAAGCTACCTTAATTGGACACCAAAGTGGTGTAGCAGTGGTGGTGTCACACCTCAATTTGAGTTTTTTTAACCTTTGGAAAGATGGCTTTATTTGGTCGTCAAGGAAGTGACGCACCTCCGACGTCACGCCGTCCTCCAGAATGTAGGAGACAATGAAAAAGCCTTGAGCTCAGAAACAATTGAAACTCTTCTACAACTTCATCAGTTTGAGTGTTTTTTTTTTTTTTGTTTTTTGTTTTTTTTTAACATAAAGCACAATTCTTTCAAAACTACCTCACCTACCCCTCACTCCAGCTCACCTGTGGCTGCTGAACCAAGACAGTTTGAAGAGGGGAAAGCGGTGTTTCGTCAGTATATGAAGTAGCAATGGGAGGCAGAGGAGCAGCAAATTCAAGTCTCACCGCAACAGTGGCCGGCCTGCAACATGTCAGACATCCTGCTGGCTCCACATTCGCCGGGCCCCCACACAGCACACCAGCAGCGATGATCAGACTGATCAGACTGATCAGACTGAAGCCATGAGACCCCAGAAGTCAGAGAATCCTGATGCACAAATCCCACAATTCCCAGGATGGCAGTAAATCCTCTGTGTGAAAAAGTGGAAAACATTTAAAGATTTTAGTGATAAAGTGATAGATGTATGTGGGCGCTGACGTCACAATCAAAGAGGAGAACTGCAGATACAAGTCCGGACTGCTTATTGGAGATGCAACACTTTCATTCTGAGACCTCAAGTCACGTTCTATAAAGTCAGCACATACTTTAGAGCATGTCTGATGTTGCCCCCGTCGTCGGGGATGGGGACGCTCTGGAACAGCCACACCGATGCCAGGGTCAATGCCAGTGGAGCTTGGAGCCAAGATGCCAATACGGGTCCCATCAGTTTCCCCAGAAGCTCCGGACGGTCATCCTCGATTTGATAATGTTGCACGACTTGGCAGATATCTGTTCCAGCCTCCTGTGTACGCAGCGGACTTGCAAACACCAAACAGGAGAGAGATGGAGCTCAGTTCTAAATTAGTTGATAGCCTCCTCAGACATACAGCCACATGTAGCTCAACAGGAGCATCGATGGTGTGTATCATGGAGTTTCAACCTGGGCTGCAGGACGTCACACAGCTGCATGAAAGCTGCTCTTCTCATCCTGAAGTTCAGCTGTCGGGTACGTGGCTGGGCCCACGCAGTCCTGAAAAGAGTTTATTCAAGAGTCATTGAAAGCATAAAAACACATAAATATACACACACGGCCCAAAATATACATGTACACTCTGTAGTTGTGCACATGGATAAGTAACTGAGATGGAGTGACTACACTGAGTGGATCAAGTGTGTTTATAGTTTAGTTTACTCACATAGTTTACATAGTTTCACGCGTGTTTCACACACGTGCTGACGAGGACCAGGGGGCGGGGCCACATTACACCAGTGGCTGCCGGTGTCCCAGCAGTCTTGGCCCATGACTCGTTCCGGTGTGAACAGCCCGATTAGTGGCGTTTCCCATGATGCTCAGTGGCATTTCTTCCAAGTGTATGTGACGAGAGTGGGAGTGTGTGTGTGTGTATTGCTTTTATTCCATTATATACTGATTTTTGTTTTAATATTTGTGTCTTTGTGTAGTGGTGAATGGGCGTGCACTATCATATGTACGCCCACTGCACTGTGTGCACGCGCGCACGCTGGGCGGCACCTCGAGCCACACCGGAGTTTTAATTGCAGACTCAACTCACCTGCGCGTCTCCCTCTGGCGTTTGTCAGTTCAAGCAGTGCTGCAGGAGCACAGAAGCTGCCATGAAACCCTCGGTTCAGCTAAAGACAAGTTAAACTTGCTTCTCCACCGCTCTTGAGTTCACGCGGTCGGTGATCTGAACGCCGTCTCTGGCGGGGTGAGGGATTACTATCGGCGCTTCATTCATAAAATACTCGCCTCGTTGCTAACCCGTGCGTGTTTGTAGGCGCCGCTGCAGTTAATATTGAGTGCTCCCTTCCTGTTCTCTCACGAGCATCAGCGCACCTGTTCTGTGAGTATGGGTTTCTGTGCTTCCATTCTAAATTCAGAATATTTTGGGATCTAACACGGTTTGCTGTGTAGATCCCCACGTCGTGTGGCAAGTCATCCGCCACTGCGGATCCGGTGAGATTTGCCTGAGAGGTTCTGGGTAAGTTCAATATTCCTCTCCATCTTAATTAATTAAATTAGGCTCAAACTAAATTCCAATTATAATATTTTAGGGTCGCAGAGACGGGCCTTTTCCTTCCACGTGACTGGTTTCTGCTGCTGCCATTTGGGCTTCCTCCTTTATGCTGCTGCTGCTTTAGGAGGCCACATTTAAATGTGATTTATTTTCCAGGCATGCAGGTTCCATTTTGTAACTTTATTTTGAATTGAATGGATGAGTGTGTGAATGGAAATGCATTGTTTAAAGGGAAAATATTTGTATCATAAGTGAATGTTAAAATTAAATAAAGTAAAGTCTATTTTGATGTCTGTTTCCGGTCCATCAGTCCAACGAATCTGCAGCCTTTGTATCTGTGCAGGATGACCTTGGGGACGCTGGTTTCTACCAGTTGGCGTTGTAAATATAAACGTCTCCAATTTTAGCAACTTTATAGTGTTATTTAAAGTAATTATAATTTCTTATGTAAAGAAAACCATCCGACCTGGCCACATTTGTAATATGAAAAGCGTGTGATCAATGAAGATTGAGATTGATGATTTACTGAAGTGTATTTCATGTTCCTTCAGTTCTCTGTGGAGTTATGTAAGACTTTTCCTCAGGGATTCTTAAAACCCTGATGGAACTCTTGCAAGACCCCTCTTAAGGACTGGTGGAGTGTTTATTCATGGCAACATGGTCATTGCTCCTTTGATAAACGGACATACATGTGATCCAAACTCTGCTGTCCTTGAAATACCTCAGTCTGTGAAACAGCAGCCTGTCCTCCTCTCTTGCTCTCGTCAATAACGGCCGTGCTCGCAGTCGATGTGGACGACCACCTTCATGATTGTAAGAGTTAAAGGAGCTCTCCGTGATTCTGCACAATTCTGAGCCTGACTTCAGTTTGAAATGTTGGCTCCGCCCCCGAGCTCTCTGACTGGTTCCTCACATTGAGAAAACCCTCCCACTCCCCCTCCGCTCTGCTCCCACTCAGCGTGCACGACGCTACATGCACATCCCGTACGCGTGCACAATCCTCCGGAGGAAACACAGCAGAAGCCACTTCGACTCTTTCTTGTTCAAAATAAATGGCCACTTCGTCTCAGGAAAACCATATGTGTCACTACACGTTCGATGCAGAAAGTAGCTGCAGAAATTAATTTGTAATGTTGGCTCCGCCCCCCCCCCCCCCCCCCGCCCTGCTGCTGCTGGCAGTGGAGCAGAGAGGTCGTCACGCTAAATCCTCAGGCAGCGCTTTGCGGGGCCAGATATCCAGAACACGCTGATCAATGTGTGATTTATTTTTTTTTTACAGAAATGTAGCATGGACTTCGTAGTACATGATGTAAAAAGCATTTTTCTCGTCCTGGTTAAATTAAAATCGCGGATAGCGCCTTTAAAATGGGTGGACACTTTGACTTCACACCTTTTCTCCAGATATAATAACAACCTTAAACAGTCCCATTTTAGTTTGATCCATGTTCATTTGTACGCTGATGATAATCTGGTGACATGTAGAGAAGAACAACTATACAGCACGTTTTTATAGTCATACTTTATTAATGGGTGAAGAGCATTGCATTTACAGACAGCATGATAAACTAAAATAGGAAATACCATTAAATCATAATTAAGCAGATTTGTTTATTAATCTCTTCATCCTGTTAAAGTTTCTTCCAACAGTAACTGTAGACGGTTATTTAGAGACGGAAATCATCACTTTTCCGGCGGAGTCACCGTCCACCAGTGTTTCACTCTCTGGATGCCTTTGAAGACGGAGCTGCAGCCTGACAGCTTCACACAGTCACCGTTCAAAGTAGCGTCCGACGCGTTGTGTTTGCTGCGGCGCTCTGGCGCATGTGTATACCGGCGGCTCGCATGCACGCGGAACCCCCCCCAATCCCCTTTGCACGCCAAATATTCGGATAATCACCATTACTTGGGCCTGAACATTCGGAGGGCAAAAACAGCTACTCGGACCAGCCCGACCAGAAACATCAGGAACATTCACCAGTCTCTGTTACACAATTCAAAACTGACCCAAGACCTGTTCCTGACAAACTGGACCTGACCTGACTGCACAGCTGGTGAGACGTCTACCTGTCGCAGCTGACAGCCTCGCGAACCCGGAAGTACCACGGAGCGCTTTCTCAAAGGGCCAGGTACCTAAATAATGCCACTGAAACAATAAATGAAATGGCCAACAGAGAGTAACAAACGTTAAATCTAGAACAAACTATGAAAATAATAATAGATCCCTCCTTGCTTCCTACACCACCTGTTTAAACCTGAACATTCAACCTCAGTTTATCATTGACATCACATTATTCAAAGCTTCAAACTTTTTTATCTTTATAGATGTGAGTAAACTTGAATGTTTTTCATTAAAATCCCGCTGCTGCCTTCAAAGATGAATCTGCGTTTTGTTCCGGATTGACATTCAAACCCTGTCAGCAAATCTTTCAGATCAGACGCTCTGATATATAAGCATTTTTCAGCTTTGTTCATTTGATCCATCACACACACACACACACACACACAAACACACACACACACACACACACACGCACACACACAAAGGCAATGCATTGTGGTCCTTCCTGGTTGTGTCACTCTTCCTGATGGTCTGTGGTTCCCCTTCGGTACGGTTCGTTGTCATCCTGAAATCAAAGAGGGACAAAGCAGTTCAGTGGTGTTGGTCTGACTTCCCATCTCAAATCAACATTTTCCACGAAATGGTCACATTTATGATTTCAAATCAGTTCAGATCACATGTTAAACAGTTCAGGTGAGAACTTGGGCAGTGATTGAAGACTGTTGGTGCTGATTTAACAATGAAATTAGCTGTCAGTGTCTTTTTTCTTTGAATCACATTCACAGTAATGTGATGATTGCAGCAATACTTACTGAGGCAGGTGCCAAACACATCGGGTGACGCCTCTAAAGCAAAAAAAGAAAAAAAAAACACAAATGTGAGAACAATGCCATATTTACTTTCCGTGTGTGTGTGTGTGTGTGTGTGTGTGTGTGTGTGTGTGTGTGTGTGTGTGTGTGTTCTTGTATTTCTATCCTTGTCGGGGCCAAATGTCCCCACAAGGATAGCAAAACGTGGAACGACGTGCCTTGTGGGACCTTTTCCCGGTCCTAAGTAGGAGAAACAGTGTTTTCTTGACCATGTTGTTGTTACTGAAAAAAGTAAAAGTGCAAAAACATTTCTTTAGGGTTAGGCTTTGTTGTGGTGTGGGTTAGGGTTAGGGGCTAGACATGAATGGGAGTCAATGGACGGTCCCCACAAGGATAGAAATACAAGACTGAGTGTGTGTGTGTGTGTGTGTGTGTGTGTGTGATCTACTACATATCTGGGGAGTTTGAGGTTTTCTACCAGAAGTCTGGGGAGTTTGACAGGTCTGCACAGTATTTATTTTTTATTTTTATTTAACCAGGAAGGTCCCGTTGAGATTAAAAACCTCTTTTTCGAGGAAGTCCTGGGGGTTATAAAGTTTACAATTACAATAACAGTGTTATAAATTACAAGGAAAATTAAGAAACACAATTGCACGTAAAAGATCTGTCTCAAGTTCTCTCAGCCTTGTTTTAAAAGAGCTGAAGGGAATGAGTTCAGACAGTTTGCAGTCCCTTTGCAGCTTGTTCCAGTATATGGAGCTGAATACGCAAAAACTCTTTTTCCGAGTTCTGTGCGGGGAAACGGAACAGTAACAAATAATCATTTGATTATTCATCACTTTCGTAGCTGCAGTGACGGTGCTGTGTTTTTTCCTGAAACCTGATTGCAACTTTGACAGAAGTTCATTTGAAGACAGGAATTCTTTTAGCTGATCACTGACAAGGGATTCAAGAATTTTTGACAGGACACACAAGTTTGAAACTGGCCTGTAATTGGTTAAAATTGAAGGGTCTCCTCCTTTTAATAAGGGAAAAACAAAGGCAGACTTCCTGACTGGGGGAACGTCTTTGTTTTCAGTCGGGAGGTTAAAAAGAAGTGTAAGAGGTGGTGCTACCAGGTCTGCTGCTATTGTTAAAAAGTAGGGCTCTATCGAGTCAGGTCCAGGAGGTTTTCTGTGATTTAGAGCTTTAAGGGCTTTATGGATTTACTGTACAGTAAAAGGCACAAAATTACAAGGAACTCCAGAAAACAGGAGTGTCAGAGCAGGAAGTGACAGATGAAGCCCGTGAGGACTCAAACAAAGAGCCAGATGATGCAAAGTGCTTATTAAAGCAGTTCAAGACCTCACTTCTATCATCAACTAGAACTGAGTCTTTAGGAACAAATGTGGGAAGACTGTGAGAAGTTTTGTATGTAGATAAAGAAATATTTGGATTTTGATTTTTTGGTGAAAGATGTGCACATGTTCCTCAGTTGCCTGAAAGATAACCAATCAGTGGCGGAACCACTTTTCTTGGCTTTGGGCCATGCCCAGCCACACTGATGGATAGCATCTGACAACCAAGGGGAAAACTGGGGGTTGTTTCATCCTTTCACTCTGAATTTCCTAAAAGGAGCATGCTTGTTTAAAACTTTTTCAAAACTTTCTTTAAAAAATGCCCATGCAAGCTCGACTTCTGACAACAAACATATGTCGTTCCATTTGACCAAGGGCAGATCCTGGCGAAAGGCTTGTTCATCAAACATTTTTAGATTTCTCTTAAAAACCCTACATGATTTACATTTGGGGATTTTAGCGTCCCTGCAAGTAGCAATGAAACAATGATCACTTACATCTTTGTAGAGGAGAATTTATGAGCCACATTAGTGAGAATTAAATCAATCAAAGTGAACTTAGGAGGTATCTTAAGACTTGACCTTGTTGGCAGGTTGACCAACTGGCTAAGATTAAAGGAGTCACAGAAAAATATAAATTCATCAGACGCTGCAGCGAGCCAATCCCAGTTCAAATTGAAAGTCATTAAAAGTTCCTTATAATTCAACTTAGACAAGAAGTGCTTTAAGGAGGACAATGCCTCCTTGGTGGCAGAAGGTCTATAACATCCAACCAGATACATGGATAAGAACTTTGCTGCTTCCACATTTAAGGCCAAAAACTCCATTTGCTTACAAATAGACTGGGACAGAACAACCGAGGCAACAAATTTGGATCTGACATAAACAGCTATGCCTCCTCCTTTCTTGGGTCTGTCAGCTTGATATACATTGTATCCAGGTATGCAAATATCATCATCAGAGAGAGATTTTTTTTCAACCAGGTTTCTGAAATCATCCCACTGTCTTCATCTGTTGATTTGATCCAAATTCTGACTATCTTGGAGGACCCCAAACTCCTAGATCTCTGATAGAGGAACCAACCTGGAGGTTGACATAGATTCCACAAGGGTGAGAAGGGGATTTTTTTTTTCCTGCAAGATGAGGACAATACATCCAATTCATCCTGAGCCATGGGCCCCAAAACCCCCAAAACCTCTTTGAGGTAAGATGAAAGTCCCTCTATATGGTCTATCTGCTCAGCCAACGGTGCCCTGAAGGCCTCCTTCTTCAGGTTCACAGCTTCCTGGACTGCTGGTTTCCACCAGCATGTCATTGAGTTTCTGCCATGACAGGCACCAAGGAACTTCTGGCCACAGCTGTGCACTGACACTTTCCCAACGGAGGTCTTCAACAGGGTCCAGTTGGACTCCACGTTCCCGACCTCCTCTGGTACCTGGTAGGGGTTCTCATGGAGACAGCTGCTGATCTGAGTCCTGTGCTATCATTTCCCAGCTGATCCTCTCTATGTACCGGGTTCTGCCGGGTCTGGCCTGCAGTCTTCCTGCCACCTGATCCAGTTCACCATCAGAAGGTGATCAGTTGGAGTTCTGCTCCTCTCACCACCAGAGTGTCCAGAACATCCAGTCTCAGGTCAGTCCATCGTCAACCTTTGACCCCAGGATCTCTGGTACCATATCCACTTGTGAGTGTGTTCTGACATGGAGCTTGAAACAATCAACAATTACAATCAACACAGATTCAACACTCGGGTTCAATTCTGACCTGCTGAGCTGCTGTTTGAGTCATAAGCACAAACAACAGTCAGTTTTCTCTCAAATCATTAAATGAAAACCTGAAAATAAGTCACTGAATCAGTTACCCTTGGCCCTGGGAAGAAGTACTGGATGTTGTTGTTCATGTTCCTGTTTAAGGCAGAGTCCAGCAGATGGTTCTGGTGAAACAGGCAGTCCAGAGTCAGTCGGACTCTCCGGTCTTGCACCACCCTGCTGCTCCGAGGAATCACTTGCTTCCGGTTGAGAGTGTGATGCATCACCACAAGAACGGCTTGTTTGTCATCTGGAAACACAAAACATTATATGACTAAACTCCTGTTTGTTGCAGAAACACCTCAGTAATCCTGAAGTACCTCAGTCCTCTTCTCTATAAAGAACACCAGCATCATTCTGCTTCTCGTCAGGACTCACTTCAGCCCAGGTTCACTTTGAGTTTCTTGTCTCGTCTTTTTCACTTTGAGCTTTGCCTGTTTTGATCTGGATACTAACATGCCTCGACTCTGCTTCAGCTCACCTGTGTCCCTGTTCCAGTCTGTGGTTCCCTGATTCCTCTGGAATGTGCTTCACCTGTGTTCCTCCCTCCTGAGTGGATGTAAACTCACTTCATTCATGTTCCAGGTCATCTGTGTACCTTCCAGTCGGGTCATCCAGTTTTTCTTCTAGTGTTCCCTACTGTAGTCTCCATGTTCGTTTCTTGTGATCTGTTTTTAGATTACTCTCTTGAATACTTTTTATGGATTTGTTTGGAAACATTTTTTTTGTTATTGTGACCGACCGACTGGTGAAGATGAATCCAGCAGTCTTTGATCAGCTGACCTGACCACCCCAATCCTGTCACCGTAGCTTCTGAGGACCTGCTCAGCTACAGTTAGTTTCACTCTAATCTGACTAATCAGGGATGTTGGCTGAGACATTTCTTACCCGGGATATGCTCCATGGCCTCGTTGATGTCTGTTCCAACTCGAGAGACGACACGACAGAAAACCAGATAGTAGTCGGCTTCTTGAGGAGACTTCACCTCAGTCTGACCCTTGGATTTTAAACGTCTCACAACAGGTTTATGAGCTCCGTTTGTTCTTCCTGTCAGGATGACGAAAAACTTCCTCCAAGCTTCTAGAAATAGAATTAAAAGAAAAAAAAATCGGCTAAAATGTCTCCAGAGAAAAACATTAGAAAGCACAAATTTACTCTCTTCAGACACAGTTCTTAGTTTTTTCTATGTAAACACACAAAGCAAGAAGTCTGACAGCAGCGTGCATCTAAACACACACACACACACACACACACACACACACACACACACACACACACACACACACACACACAGTATATTGCCAATGCTTATTGTCACTTTGTGCTTGCTGTGGACAAGGTTGTGCTGAGGCATGATGGGATACATTGCAGTCTTGTGAATTGTTTTATGCACCATAACAGTGACAATAAATGGTGATACACACACACACACACACACACACACACACACACACACACACACACTGTTGAACTGGTGGTCAGTGTGATAAAATCAAAGTTCATGATTTCTCACCTGGAGCTTTGTCCTTTGACTCCTTTGGCTCCTTTGACTCCTTTGACTCCTGTGACTGGCCTCTGAAAACACAAAGATGGAGTTGAAGTGAATGGTAAATGATCACTGGACTGCATTCATATCTAGACCGCTTGAGCAGAGCCCAAAGTGCTGAACTTTTACATTGCAACTCACATTCACCCATTCACACACACATTCACACACCAGTGAAGGTGTCTGACAAGCAAGGCGCTCAAAACAGAGACAGGAAATGAAACCTCTGGCAGAGTCCACTGAATGCTGCTTCATTCAGGAGATTAGAGATTAGTTAGCACTTGTACTTACTGGACGAACTGATGAGATCCTGATCCCCCCATGTTTGTTTTCTCTCAGAGAACGGACGAGTGCTCGTCGTCTTCACTGAAATGCTTTCAATCTGAAGAGTCACGAGTGAAGGAGGAGCTGCAGATCAGTTATGACAGTAAAACCAACCTTTGGTTCATCCTGATAGTAAAAACAACCTGTTTGATACCTCTGATGACCTGTGGGGACGGGGTTTAATACCTGTCTGCACAACTTCTTGAGTTGGACAGACACAACCAACGCTACACCCACACCACTGTAGGGATTTGTGGTTAAACGAAAGAAACTGTTCTTTTGCCATGACTTAAATATTTGTGCGTGCGTGTGTGTATGTGTGTGTGTGTGTGTGTGTGTGTGTGTGTGTGTGTGTGTGTGTGTGTGCGCGCTCCAAGACACACATACAGTCGGGGGAGGGTCAGCCTTCCCCCCACCCTCACAGAGGGTACACATTTGAAACTCGATTCCAAGTTTCAAAGCCCAGCTCTGAGAGGAGGTAATGAACTGTGGTTGTTCAGGTTTCACAGAGACTGCCCAAGCCACGAGGTTTCTCAGCCCCCATAAGTTCAGTTCTGCCTGGAACTCCAAAGAGGCTGGAGGGGGACTTTTCTGGTCCCAGAGCCAGCACTGCTGACGTAACAATGGAAGGAGCCCTCCGACCCGGGGCCTAACCAGAGAGGGGATACTGGTGTCCAGCATCCAGTCTTCCCACCAAGGACCACCAGAACAGGAAGAGGAGCTCATCCTCTACTCTCACAAACTGTTCTTTAAGACTTCCACAGGCGAACCAGTTTCTTCAGCCTGAAAGCAGGATCTCCGGCCTCCAGCCAAAAGCACATGGCCCACTGGAGCAGAACCAAGCCAAGCGCCAGTCAGCCCCCCCAGCGTCAGACCACCACCTGGGCCCCCGGTCCACTGCTCCAGCCCACTAAAAGGACCCAGCATTTACAGAGTTGCACTTCAGAGAGGAAACAGGCTTCACCCCTCTCGTTCTTTCTTTTGCTACCGAGCACATCCCTCTGATCTGGCATTTTAAGGTGGCCGCCATTTTGATTTGTAACTCCATTCCCCAGTCCTCCATCCCATCTCAGAAACCCTTCATCTCTCTCTCTCCCACACACACACACACACACACACACACACACACACACACACACACACACACACACACACACACACACACACACACACACACGGACATGCACAGTCATATAAACACGACTTGTATAGACATCTAGATAGAATTGTGTGTTTGGTTTTGCTTTATTGTTAATAAATGTAACTTTTGTGTCTGTTCTTGTATATTTCTGATTTCCAATTGATTGTTCAAAATTAGTGCTTCAAGTTGGTCACTCGGTGTCAGTAGAGAGCTGTCATTGTCCCTAGAAAGAGATTCTCGTGCACGGAAAAAAGCTGGGAGTGGCTATCTCACTTGAGATCCGCCATCTTGGTTGTCTCTCCTCGACCTGCGCCAGACTATACAGACACTTTTGGAGCTGAAGATTTCTTTAGAGATAAGATTCTGATTATTTGTGTGACCAAGATCAACTCCAGGACTGCAGGAGTTGACCAGATGCACCAGACCCGCATTGAACCCCGTGTGAACTGACATCCCGGTGAGTTATGGAGCTTTCAGAGTCACATGAGCATCCCTGGTGCAGTGCTGTGAAGACGGACTTTCTGTAAAATGTTTGTGCGCGCTCCCGTGCTGCTTTGGCTGGTGGCTATAGTTACCCACAGCACCTATCGCGGCAGCGCTGAGGTAAATTTTGTAAAGTTGCCTTAAGTCCCTTTAACTAACGCAGTCTCAGTGCTAAGCTCTATATCCTGACTGAAATTTCTCAAATAAACTATTGTCCTGTAGGTGGCGGCAAAGCTGTTTCACCACGACTTTTTCCAGGACTTTTGAAATAAAAGGCAGATTTGATATCGGTCTGTAGTTGGCTAGAATATCAGGATCAAGATTAGGTTTTTTCAGCAGTGGTTTGGTTACTGCGAATTTAAATGACTGTAGCACATAGCCAATTTCTAGAGACGTTATTATATTTATGATCGTATTTAAGATAACTGGAAGAATATCTTTGAAAAGCTTAGTTGGAATTGGATCTAGGAGACAGGTCGAGGTTTTAGAAGACATTACAATCGAAGTAATCTCAGCCCCATTTACTGGTGAGAAACTATCTGGTATTTCAGGTATTTCAGGTGGAGGCAGTGGCTGGATTCCCTGAGCTTAATCTGAGGAAAGCTCTTCATTGATTTTACCTCTGATGGTTATGATTTTATCATTAAAGAATTTAAGAAAGTCATGGCAGTTTAAAGATTCTGGGATTACTGGTTCCACTGCAGTATGACTGTTTGTCAGTCTGGCTACAGTGTTGAACAGAAACCGAGGGTTATTTTTGTTTATTTCTATTAAACAAGAGTAATATAATGTCCTGGCTTTAAAAAGAGTTTGTTTATAGCTTAGCAAGCTACATTTCCAGGCCTTCAGAGATTGTTCTGATTTAGATTTACGCCACAGTCTTTCTAATTGCGAGTTTTTTGTTTGAGAACACGGGTTTCAGAATTAAACCATGGAGCAACGCGCCTGGGTCGATTGGTTTTCAGCTGCAACGGAGCCACTACGTCAAGGGCAGATTTTAGTGAGTGCATATGTAACCAGGTTTAATGACCCCAAGTTAATTATTGTGTCTGTTCTTGTGTATTTCTGATTTCCCATTGATTGTTCAAAATTAGTGCTTCAAGTTGGTCACTAGGTGTCAGTAGAGAGCTGTCATTGTCCCTCTCGTGCACGGAAAAAGCTGGGAGTGGCTATCTCACTGAGATCCGCCATCTTGGTTGTCTCTCCTCGGCCTGCGCCAGACTATACAGACACTTTTGGAGCTGAAGATTTCTTTAGAGATAAGATTCAGATGATTTGTGTGACCGAGATCGACTGCAGGAGTTGACCAGATGCACCAGACCCCCATTGAACCCCGTGTGAACAGATATCCCGGTGAGTTATGGTGTTTTCAGAGTTGTTTTAGCACGCTGACTACTACAAAATGATGAGGATAAAAAACGTGAGCTCGTCTTAAAAAAACCAGTCAGGATATGTTTGAGGGGAATTAATTATCTTTCTGTTGGTGTTGATTAGTATTTTGTGTTGCTCTGTTTGATGACTGCTGTTTTACTGTGATGATCACTGTTGCACGTGTGCAGATTGTAAAAGTCTTCCCATGTGATCAGACATTTTATGTGTTACTGAATCCTTCCATATTGTTGAACTGTTGTGAGATGGCAAAAGAAAGACTGAAATAATGAGGACTTTATTGAAAAGAATAGTTTTGTGTGATTTATTGCCCTGCACATCTGTGCAGGCTGGTTTTTTTTTGGGATCCCGTTCAGCAACCCCATTCTTCAAAGCGTGCCACTCTGGGTGATGTCCATCTTCGTCCCCTTCTTCATCCTTGTCTCCATCCCCCATCTCCACCATCTTGGGCCATCTCATGGACACTTGTTATAAAGGGGCGGTAGGATTTTTTCTGAGTGCACTCAGCAGTTTTTCTTTATTGTTTTCCTGTTTTTTTTTATTGCCTGGCCGGCCAGTGTGAATTGGACATTTCTTGAAAAAAAAACAAAAAGATGTGGGCGAAATTATTGTTGGAAATAGTTGATTCTTGTGTTGATTCTTATGTTGTTTCTTCAATATAATTTAATTTTAAAATATATATTTTTTTGAAAATATAATTTTTTTGAATCGCCATATTGTTGTCATCTTGTGTTTTGAGTGAAGGACAGAAGGTCCAGTTAAATAGATAACAGGAATTTCCAACCAACCTCCCTCCCAAACCTAGACCACACCATAACCTGGTGCAGACACGAGGGGAGGGTTACACATAGCACTGTCAACGAAGTGATCACTATTATCACCACTGGTCAATAAGCTCATTTCTGTGAGTTCACAAGATAATGCAGCAAAGGCAGACTGGATCAATTCTTTGTACCGAGCCACAGATTTTTCAGATAATGTCCGTATCAGCTGAATTTTATCTTTTTGAGCACAATAGTCTTCAATCAAAACCTGAAAAGTAATTAAGAAATGGTCTGAGAGTATAGGGTTCTGAGGGAGAACGTTTAGGTCACTGACCTCTATCCCATATGTTAAGACCAGATCCAGGGTGTGCTTGTGACTATGAGTGGATTCATCAACATTTTGAGTGAAACCGATACTATGTAATACTGCAATAAACGCATTACTCAAACTGTCACTAGAATCATCCACATGGTTGTTAAAGTCACCTATTATAAGGATCTTGTTATGAGTCAATACTATATTGCTTAAAAACTCTGAGAACTCAGTTAAAAAGTCAGAGTAAGGACCAGGAGGTCGATACACAATAATTAATAGCACAGCTTTTTGATTCTTCCAATTTGGACAAGTAAGCGTTAATATTAAGCTTTCAAAAGAGTTGAGTTTACCATTAGTTTTGGGTTTAAGAAGAAGACTGGAGTGCGATATCACTGCCACACCTCCACCTCGACCTGTTGATCTAGCTGTTTGGAAATTAACATAGGTTGGAGGGGTACATTCATTGAGCCTCACATAGTCATCTTGCTGGAGCCAAGTTTCTGTTAGAGCAAGGAGATCAATGTTATTGTCACCGATAAGGTCATTAACTAACAGAGATTTAGTGGAGATTGCTCTAATGTTTAGTCGACCACATTTTATGCATTTCCTACTGGAAGAGTTATTCTGTCTTGTACAGGTGTTAAGCTTTTTACCCATTGGCTTTTTTCTAATGCTTTGAGCACTATGGACAGACACAGTCTCTGTTAGCCTAGGTAAACCTCCATGCTTGACTTGTAAGAATCCGGGAGCAGGATTAGTGACAGGATCAACAAGATCAACAGAGGAGCGTTCTACACGACTGCTCTGCGCCCGGGGCTCATAGCTGGATTGTCAATTTAGTGTACTGAGCCGATCAGCCATATTGTGAGCTAAAAGGGCTGCACCATCCAAAGTTGGGTGGATGCCGTCCCTGCGGATGAGCCCAGGCTTTCCCCAGAAGGTGCACCAGTTGTTTAGAAAAATAACTCCGTTTTCCTCACTCCATCTAGACAACCAGCGATTGAATGATGAAAGTCGGCTATACATTTCATCATTGACCAAATTGGGCAGGGGACCAGAGAATATTACGTCATCAGACATCGACTTAGCCAATTCACACACCGAGGCTACTTGTAATTTGAGCACCTCTGATTGTCTCCGCCGGGCATCATTACCGCCTGCGTGAATCACGACTCGACAGAATCTCCTACCTTCCTGTTTTAAAAGCCTAAGGTTCCCCTCGATGTCACCCACTCTGGCCCTTGGGTAACACCTAACCTTCACCGCTGGCAGCTTCATGTCTCTAACTATAGAGCTGCCAATCACCAGCGTGTCCAGTTCAGCCGGTGTGTCGTCGCTGAGGGGAGAGAACCTATTGCAGACGTGAAGCGGTTCTTGGAGTGCTACGTGGCGGTGCTTAGCACTAGCCTTCCTCCGGACTGTCACAAACCGGTCCTGGTCTTGCCCCGGCTGCTCGGGACACGCTGCGTGGCTAGGCTTGCTAACACTCCTCTCACTGCGGGAGCGGGCTGCGATCCCTGCCGCTACTTCGCTGTAGCTAGCGCTGCCCTGCCCCTCACATCTGCGCAGTCGCTCCTCTAACTCGGTTACCCTGGCCTCCAGCGCTGTCAATACACTGCACTTTACGCAAATACCCCTATCGTCAAGGGAGGCAGGGTTCTGACTCAACATACGGCACACTGAGCAGGAAAGAAAAGAAGTCAGAGGGGAGGACGCCATAGCGGTCCCGGCGGACCAAGCTAGTTAGCACGCTAAGCTAGTTAGCACGCCGGTGGCGCTAGCGGCAGAGAAGAAATGTAATTCACGAGAGATCACTGGTGATTGCTTCGTGGATTAATAGTAATAGCAAGAGAGAGACAGCAAGCACTTCAGTCGCTCGCAAGCTTCACCAACACGGAAAACACTCACTGGAGTGACGTCAGCTCCTATTATACTTTTGCTGGTCCCTGAGACTTTATATCTCTGTTCCAACTGTGAAGTACTGGCTGATTGGACTGATCTCTGGTACTGGTTGTGTTCACAGCTGCTGGATTCACGGAAGACGGTACTTGCTCCAGATGAAATGGAGTTATGGAAGGACATCACAACCGACCTGATGAGGAGGATGGCAGCATTGACGGTGTGCGGGGATGGATCGTGCGGCCGCCATCCTTCCGCAGCCGGGAGCTATCTGACCTGTGTGCTGCGTTACAGACCCGGCTGGAGGCTGATGCCAAGTCCGCAGCCTTCCATCTCAGACGGCTGCAAAGTGGACAACCATCTAACAGAACAAAACCAAATAAATATGACTCAGAGGCAGCAAAGAGACATTTTAAGCGTGGGGGGAATTGGGGTGTGGAGGGGGGTGGGGGGAGATGAGCGGGGGCGGGGGTCTCCTTCATTCCCTGCTAACGTTGTCTGTTGCTGTGCAGAGGTCGAAGGTGAACGGAGTTGACGAACTGAAGAACCGTTCTTGCTGTGCTTCTACTGGTGGCTCTGGTTCTGGTAGGCTGGGTCCTTTGTCAGCTGGAGGAGTGGATCCCGGGCCGGGCAGCAGTCAGATGCTGGAGGCCGACTCTCTGGTGAAGCTTGGCTCAGCTCTGCTCCAGTGTACCAGTGTGCTCATGGCTGGAGTGCAGAGATGATGCTTGCAGGCTGAAGGAACTGGTCGCTTCGCCTGTGGAAGTCTCAAAGAACAGAGTTTTTAAAGTGAAGGCTGTGTTCCTCTTCCTGTTCTGGTGGTCCTTGGTGGGAGACTGGACTATGGATGCCAGTCTCTTCTTTCTGGTTTGGCCTTGGTCTGAGGCCTCCTTCCTTTGTTAGCCGTTCGCAGTGTTGGCTAGCCAGAGCGTCAGCAAGTGGCGGGGTGGAGCTGGACAGCAGATCACCTATTGGCCGGGTGTGAACATCCAGATATGGCGGAGCGGCAGAGGCATGACAGCATCGGAGAGAGTGGCAGAGCCTCAATGAGTATTGGAGCTGGAGCCGGGCAGCAGATCACCAATTAGCGGGGTCAAGCAGCGGAGCGGAAGCAAAACTCCAAGCCAGAGTCAAGCAGTGCATCACCGATCAGTGGGGTGTGTAAGTCCAGACGCAACAGAGCAGCAGAGGCACGGCAGCATCGGAGCGTCAGCAGCAGACAGACAAGGACAGCTTTGTGAAGAGTTCAATAAAAGAGGTAGCCAGTAGCTACCACACACACGCTCATATGGCCATTAAACAAGCATGGGCACAAAAACTAAAGTGAAGCTTGAACTGGCAGTGCACTACGAATACTAAAATAAACTTTACTTCAAGTCCAGGACATTATTTCAAAGGGAGAGACTTTATGTTTATGTAGAATTCATGTTTTGCATTGGTGTTTAAATGAACTGGTATTTACTGTAACAATCTATTGTGTCATATTTTGCTTTAAAGTGTTTGGTCAAGGATGATGAAATGAGGGTACTAATTGGAAATGTTAATGTGACTGAACCCGGTGCAGCTGTCATGCAGCCTGACAGGGGTGTCGTCAAAGTGGAAACACAAACTGTCACTAAAGGTGCAGTTCAGTTTACAGGAAGCAGTAGATCTTCTGCCACAGGCAGAAAGAGCTGCTCTGGCAGCTCCAGCTGCTTCCTTACAGGAGAAACAGGCTCTGGAGGAGCAAGCAGAAGAATTGAGAAAGAGAAAGGAAAGGCTGGAGCTCCAGACTAAAATGGCTGCAGTGACTGCTAAAATATAAATCCTCGCAACCAAAGGAAAAGATGCAAAGAAGCAGGACTCAAACATGTGTAGCTCTGGTGAGGAGAGTTCACAGCTGATGAAGAAGAAGCTGGAGGAGCAAATGGACTTTCTATTGGAGGAAGGAAATTGTTTTTCCTGTCTGTGTTCTGGACACACGAGCAAGGATGGTGAAAGAAGCTTGACTTGCCAAAGGTGTGGCGAAGGGTCACCCACTGCTCTGAACACAGCAGGAAAGAGCTAACACAGTGTAGTCCAAGGATTCACCAAGCAGTTGAAAACTACTCTATCCAGGAGCTGATGGTCGTACAGGAGCTAGAAAAGATGACTGCATCCTGTCGATCCTCCCTGTTAAGGTGGAGTCCATGCAAGGTGACGGCACAGCGAAACCAGGCATCACATTGGCTGTTTCTGCAGTGAATAGGGTCCAGGGGACCTGATAACATAGAATATCTGGGTACTGGAGTCTATGCCTTGAGATTGTTTTCCCAAGAATCTGTTGGGTGTAGATCAGGGCAGGTTTCCAGTCCTACAAGGGAGAGCTTCGTGTGATATCTGGACAAAGCAGGCTAAAGCTGGTAGATTTTCCGAATACTGTTGAGACAATACACAATACAAGGTAATAAGTCAGCGTTCATTAAGCTACCTTAATTGGACACCAAAGTGGTGTAGCAGTGGTGGTGTCACACCTCAATTTGAATTTTTTTAACCTTTGGAAAGATGGCTTCATTTGGTCGTCAAGGAAGTGACGCACCTCTGACGTCACGTCGTCCTCCAGAATGTAGGAGACAATGAAAAAGCCTTGAGCTCAGAAACAATTGAAACTGTTCTACAACTTCATCAGTTTGAGTGTTTTTTTTTTTTTTTTTTTTTTTTTTTTTTTAAGATAAAGCACAATTCTTTCAAAACTACCTCACCTACCCCTCACTCCAGCTCACCTGTGGCTGCTGAACCAAGACAGTTTGAAGAGGGGAAAGCGGTGTTTCGTCAGTATATGAAGTAGCAATGGGAGGCAGAGGAGCAGCAAATTCAAGTCTCACCGCAACAGTGGCCGGCCTGCAACATGTCAGACATCCTGCTGGCTCCACATTCGCCGGGCCCCCACACAGCACACCGGCAGCCATGATCCGACTGATCAGACTGCAGCCATGAGACCCCAGAAGTCAGAGAATCCTGATGCACAAATCCCACAATTCCCAGGATGGCAGTAAATCCTCTGTGCGAAAAAGTGGAAAACATTTAAAGATTTTAGTGATAAAGTGATAGATGTATGTGGGTGCTGACGTCACAATCAAAGAGGAGAACTGCAGATACAAGTCCGGACTGCTTATTAGAGATGGAACACTTTCATTCTGAGACCTCAAGTCACGTTCTATAAAGTCAGCACATACTTTAGAGCATGTCTGATGTTGCCCCCGTCGTCGGGGATGGGGATGCTCTGGAACAGCCACACTGATGCCAGGGTCAATGCCAGTGGAGCTTGGAGCCAAGATGCCAATATAGTATATGAGCCGGAGGGCAAATCGGTACCATTTTGAGGGATTAATTTTCATAGTGATTTTCATGAAGGTGCACATCTCTCATGTTGGAAAATGTGTGATAGCCTTCAATCCACGGTAGTTTTTAGGAGCTATCATCACTTAAACCAAAGGAAGTCAGCTCGGCCAAGCGAGCTCAAAGACCCAGCTTCCGCCTGACATTTTTAGCAATATCTCTGGAATGGAAAGTGTTAGAAACTTACTTCTTTCTATTTCTGAAACTAGAGGGTTACAGCTTTACAACAAGCTATCCTGCAGCCTTTTACACCCTCTGGAAGCTGTACAAAATCCCTGTAAATATTGTTCAAAAATTTTCAAAATCAAAAAAGTTGATTTTCTTTTCCTATTTTCTATATATCTTAAAAACCAAAGATGATAGACACTTACTGTTTTCTTTGTTAGAATCTATGGCTTTCTAGCTTCCAAACAAGCCCACCCATGGGTGTCTACTCCACCTGGAGGCTATGTAACATTGCATTGAAAATTTGTCATGACTTGTGAATCTTAAACAAAATTAAGTTTCACACTTATGAGCCTACTTTTCCTATTAAACATATTTGTTTGAAATGTTGTTGTGGATTATTGACATAATTAGGAGGAAAAAAATAATAAATGTTCTGTCATTAATAATATTTGAGCAAAAATACCAACATTATCTGTGTTATAATACATAAATGAATTGTGAATAGTTTTCCAGAAAATTGATTATTTCAATGCTGTTATTGAGAAAGAAACATGGACAATAGCATTTAATTGACTTTTTTTTTTTTTTTTTTTTTAGAAATTTTATGAACTCAACCCTTTACACAAGGAATACCAAAAAAATAGGGAACATGCAGTTTTATACCATTGTAATCTATGCTTTGTGGTAGGTCACATAATACATTTCTCACATCGAGTAGGAATCACTGTCGATTTCTTCTTCATCCCTGTTGTCTTTATCAGCATCATCACTTTCTGAAGCACATGCTTGGTTTTCACAGTCTGGCTGCCTGCACATGTCTGTGCATTTCAGTCTATTTGCTTCCCTGTTGCTTCCCAGATTTCCCTGTCCCCAGACACTTTCTCCAGCTCCTCTGGGAGGATCCCAAGGCGTTCCCAGTCTCTTCAGCGTGTCATGGGTCTTCCCCGGGGTCTCCTCCTGGTGGGACATGCCCGGAACACCTCCCCAGGGAGGCGTCCAGGAGGCATCCTAAACAGATGCCTGAGCCACCTCAGCTGGTTCCTCTGGATGTGGAGGAGTAGCGGCTCTACTCTGAGCTCCTCCCCCTGTCTCTAAGGGAGCGCCCAGCGACCCTACGGAGGAAGCTCATTTCGGCCGCTTGTATCCGGGATCTTGTCCTTTCAGTCATGACCTAAAGTTCATGACCATAGATGAGGGTAGGAACGTAGATTGACCGGTAAATCGAGAGCTTCGCCTTTTGGCTCAGCTCCTTCTTCACCTCAAGGGACTGATACAACGACCGCATCACAACAGCCGCTGCACCGATCCGCCTGTCAATCTCACCTCCATCCATCCCTCACTGTGAGCAAGACCCCAAGATACTGAAACTCCACCACTTGGGCCAGAGTCTCTCCACCGAACTGGAGGGGGCAAGCCACCTTCTTCCCAGTGCATGCTGTAGGTCCGGGTTCGATGAAGCCAACAAGACAACATCATCTGCAAAAAGCAGAGATGAAATCCTGTGGTTCCCAAACTGGACCCCCTCCAGCCCCTGGCTGAACCTAGAAATTCTGTCCATAAAGACTATGAACAGAACCGGTGACAAAGGGCAGCCCTGCCGGAGTCCAACATGCACCGGGAACAGGTCCGACTTACTGCCGGCAATGCGGACCAGACTCCTACTCCGGTCATACAGAGAACGGACGGCCCTTAACAAGGGGCCCCAGACTCCATATTCCCAGAGCACCCCCCACAAGACACCACGAGGGACATGGTCGAATGCCTTCTCCAAATCCACAAAACACATGTGGACTGGTTGGGCAAACTCCCACGAATCCTCGAGCACCGTATGGAAGGTCGAGAGCTGGTCCAGTGTTCCACGACCATTGTTCCTCCTGAATCCGAGGTTCGACTATCAGTCAAATCCTCCCCTCCAGTACCCGGGAATAGACTTTCCCGGGGAGGCTGAGGAGTGTGATCCCCCTATAGTTGGAGCAAACCCTCCGGTCCCCCTTTTTAAACAGGGGGACCACCACCCCGGTCTGCCAATCCAGAGGTACTGTCCCCGACCACCACGCGATGTTGCAGAGACGTGTCAACCAAGACAGTCCCTGCACATCCAGAGACTTAAAGGGCAACTCCGGTTTTTTGACACCTGGACCTTATTTATAGGTGTGTGCATGCTCATATACTCACTCAGACAAACATGGTGCAGCTCGGTGTCCTTCAGAAGTTATTTAGATCCAAACAGCGAGGAGAGAGCTCCGGCCGTCGCGCGTCCCGCTGCCGGCGTGGAGCGCGCATCCGCCGGGGAGTGGAGATACGCTTCTTCCCGTATGAGCGTAATGAGCGATTTTGCAGAGATCATGTCCAGCGCTAACGCTCCATTGCTGTGGCACCCCCGCTAGTGCGGCTACATCGTTTGGATCTAAATAACTTCTGAAGGACTCCGAGCTGCACCATGTTTGTCTGAGTGAGTATATGAGCATGCACACACCTATAAATAATGTCCAGGTGTCAAAAAACCGGAGTTGCCCTTTAAAGTACTCAGGGCGAATCTCATCCACCCCCGGTGCCTTGCCACCGAGGAGCTTACCGACCACCTCGGTTACTTCAGCCTGGGTGATGGACGAGTCCACCTCTGGGACCTCAGCCTCTGCTTTCTCCAGGAAGACGTGGCAACGGGATTGAGGTCCTCGAAGTATTCCTTCCACCGTCCAACAATGTCCCCAGTTGAGGACAGCAGCTCCCCTCCTCCACTATAAACAGCGTTAGTGGAGACCTGCTTTCCCCTCCTGACACGCTGGACGGTTTGCCAGAATTTCTTCGAGGCCGACCGATAGTCCTCCTCCATGGCCTCCCCAAACTCCTCCCAGACCCGAGTTTTTGCCTTCACAACCACTCGGGCTGCTGTTCGCTTGGCCTGCCGGTACCTGTCAGCTGGGTACCTGTCAGCTGCTTCTGGAGTCCCATGAGCCAACAAGGCTCGATAGGACTCCTCCTTAAGCTTGACGGCAGCCTTTACTTCCGGTGTCCACAGCCGGGTTCGGGGGTTGCCGCCACGACAGGAGACCTTACGACCACAGCTCCGGGCAGCTGCTTCAACAATGGAGGTGGAGAACATGGTCCACTCGGACTCAATGTCTCCAGCCTCCCTCAGGACATGGGAGAAGCTCTCCCGGAGGTGGGAGTTGAAAACCCTGCTGACAGAGGGTTCCGCCGGACGTTCCCAGCAGACCCTCACAACACGTTTGGGTCTGCCAAGTCTGTCCAGTTTCCTCCTCTGCCAGAGAATCCAACTCACCACCAGGTGGTGATCGGTTGACGGCTCTGCTCCTCTCTTCACCTGGGTGTCCAAACCACAAGGTCAGAGACCAGATGACACGACAACAAAGTCGATCGACCTCCAACCTAGGGTGTCCTGATGCCAAGTACACTTTTGGACACCCCTGTGTTTGAACATGGTGTTCGTTATGGACAAACTGTGACTAGCACAGAAGTCCAGTAACCAAACACCACTCGGGTTCAGATCAGGGAGGCCGTGCGATCCAATCAGCCCCTTCCAGGTCTCACTGTCGCTGTCCACGTGAGCGTTGAAGTCCCCCAGTAGAACAATGGAGTCCCCAGTCGGAGCACTGTCCAGCACCCCTCCCAGGGACTCCAAGAAGGCCGGGTATTCTGCACTGCTGTTCAGCCCGTAAGCCGAGACAACAGTGAGGCACCTGTCCCCAACCCGAAGGCGCAGGGATGCAACCCTCTCGTTCACTGGGGAGAACTCCAACACCTGGCGCTGAGCTGTGGGGCTGTAAGCAAACCTCACCAGACCGCCGCCTCTCACCGCGGCAACGCCAGAGCAGTGGAGAGTCCGGCCCGTGTCCAGAGGAGGGTTCCAGAGCCCAGACTATGTGTGGAGGTGAGCTCGAATATATCTAGCCGGTACCTCTCAACCTCCCTCACAAGCTCGGGCTCTTTCCCCCCCAACGAGGTGACATTCCATGTCCCTAGGGCTAGTCTCTGTGTCTGAGGATCGGGTTGCCGGGCACCTTGCTGTCGGCTGCCACCCAGTCCACATTGGTCCATATCCGTCATACTTTTCCATATTGAAGTGGAAGCTGGCGATCTACATCTCTTTTACTTTATGTAGCATAACCACCACTAATCCTGAAACAGAATAAAACATTATCACAACTCCAGCTCCAGAAGAGTACTTACATATTACTTGCACAGTATGTAATCCCACACTAAATGTTACACCCTAAAATTACTGTGAGACCTCAAAAGATAATTGGTTTCAGCAGACATTATTAAATCACAAAGCAATCTTTTAAAAATGTATTTAGCGTTCCAACTCTTTTTTTCTCTTCGTCTTGTTTTGCATTTTGTGGTAAACTTCCAAGTTTATGTTACTTTTTCATGTGTGTACTTACTGCAGCTGTCGGACACCCCTGCTTCACGTGCTTAATTAGACCAGGCCAGCGAGAGGGGAAGGGCTGAGGGGGAACATTGGTGTGACAGCATATAACTAAACAGAGACAGAAAGACAACAAGACGAATAGCCCTGAAAGTAATTTAGATGTAATTAAAGGGAATAAATAAATAAATAAATAAATAAATAAACATTATATCTATATTTATATTAAAACAAAAATAAATCAGATGTTCTTGTCCCTTTACTTGCATTTGACATGAGGGTTAGATTCATAATTTCTGACAAAATTTTAACGCAATGTTACATAGCCTCCAGGTGGAGTAGAAACCCATGGGTGGGCTTGTTTGAAAGCTAGAAAGCCATAGATTCCAACAAAGAAAACAGTAAGTGTCTATCATTTTTCGTTTTTAACGTATATAGAAAATCAAAAAAGAAAATCAACTTTTTTTGATTTCGAAAATTTTTTAACGATATTTACCAGGATTTTGTACAGCTTCCAGAAGGTGTAGAAAGCTGCAGGATAGCTTGTTGTAAAGCTGTAACTGTCTAGTTTTCGAAATAGAAAGAAGTGAGTTTCTAACACTTTCCATTCCAGAGATATTGCTAAAAATGTCAGGTGGAAGCTGGGTCCGTGAGCTTGCTCGGCCGAGCTGACTTCCTTTGGTTTCAGTGATGATAGCTCCTAAAAACTACCGTGGATTGAAGGCTATCACACATTTTCCAACACTAGAGATGTGCACCTTCATGAAAATCACTATGAAAATTAATCCCTCAAAATGGTACCGACACACCCTTTTTGGGGCCTTGGCTCATGGACTAATACGGGTCCCATCAGTTTCCCCAGAAGCTCCGGACGGTCATTCTCGATTTGATAATGTTGCATGACTTGGCAGATATCTGTTCCAGCCTCCTGTGTACGCAGCGGACTTGCAAACACCAAACAGGAGAGAGATGGAGCTCAGTTCTAAATTAGTTGATAGCCTCCTCAGACATACAGCCCCATGTAGCTCAACAGGAGCATCGATGGTGTGTATCATGGAGTTTCAACCTGGGCTGCAGGACGTCACACAGCTGCATGAAAGCTGCTCTTCTCATCCTGAAGTTCAGCTGTCGGGTACGTGGCTGGGCCCACGCAGTCCTGAAAAGAGTGTATTTAAGAGTCATTGAAAGCATAAAAAACACATAAATATACACACACGGCCCAAAATACACATGTACACCCTGTAGTTGTGCACATGGATAAGTAACTGAGATGGAGTGACTACACTGAGTGGATCAAGTGTGTTTATAGTTTAGTTTACTCACATAGTTTACATAATTTCACACGTGTCTCACACATGCTGACGAGGACCAGGGGGCGGGGCCACATTACACCAGTGGCTGCCGGTGTCCCAGCAGTCTTGGCCCATGACTCGTTCCGGTGTGAACGGCCCGATTAGTGGTGTTTCCCATGATGCTCAGTGGCATTTCTTCCAAGTGTATGTGACTAGAGTGGGAGTGTGTGTGTGTGTGTTGCTTTTATTCCATTATATACTGATTTTTGTTTTAATATTTGTGTCTTTGTGTAGTGGTGAATGGGCGTGCACTATCATATGTACGCGCACTGCACTGTGTGCACGCGCGCACGCTGGGCGGCACCTCGAGCCACACCGGAGTTTTAATTGCAGACTCAACTCACCTGCGCGTCTCCCTCTGGCGTTTGTCAGTTCAAGCAGTGCTACAGGAGCACAGAAGCTGCCATGAAACCCTCGGTTCAGCTAAAGACAAGTTAAACTTGCTTCTCCACCGCTCTTGAGTTCACGCGGTCGGTGATCTGAACGCCGTCTCTGGCGGGGTGAGTGATTACTATCGGCGCTTCATTCATAAAATACTCGCCTCGTTCCTAACCCGTGCGTGTTTGTAGGCGCCGCTGCAGTTAATATTGAGTGCTCCCTTTCTGTTCTCTCACAAGCATCAGCGCACCTGTTCTGTGAGTATGGGTTTCTGTGCTTCCATTCTAAATTCAGAATATTTTGGGATCTAACACGGTTTGCTGTGTAGATCCCCACGTCGTGTGGCAGTTCATCCGCCACTGCGGATCCGGTGAGATTTGCCTGAGAGGTTCTGGGTAAGTTCAATATTCCTCTCCATCTTAATTAATTAAATTAGGCTCAAACTAAATTCCAATTATAATATTTTAGGGTCGCAGAGACGGGCCTTTTCCTTCCACGTGACTGGTTTCTGCTGCTGCCATTTGGGCTTCCTCCTTTATGCTGCTGCTGTCTTAGTAGGCCACATTTAAATGTGATTTATTTTCCAGGCATGCAGGTTCCATTTTGTAACTTTATTTTGAATTGAATGGATGAGTGTGTGAATGGAAATGCATTGTTTAAAGGGAAAATATTTGTATCATAAGTGAATGTTAAAATTAAATAAAGTAAAGTCTATTTTGATGTCTGTTTCCGGTCCATCAGTCCAACGTATCTGCAGCCTTTTTATCTGTGCAGGATGACCTTGGGGACGCTGGTTTCTACCAGTTGGCGTTGCAAATATAAACGTCTCCAATTTTAGCAACTTTATAGTGTTATTTAAAGTAATTATAATTTCTTATGTAAAGAAAACCATCCGACCTGGCCACATTTGTAATATGAAAAGCGTGTGATCAATGAAGATTGAGATTGATGATTTACTGAAGTGTATTTCATGTTCCTTCAGTTCCCTGTGGAGTTATGTAAGACTTTTCCTCAGGGATTCTTAAAACCCTGATGGAACTCTTGCAAGACCCCTCTAAAGGACTGGTGGAGTGTTTATTCATGGCAACATGGTCATTGCTCCTTTGATAAACGGACATACATGTGATCCAAACTCTGCTGTCCTTGAAATACCTCAGTCTGTGAAACAGCAGCCTGTCCTCCTCTCTTGCTCTCGTCAATAACGGCCGTGCTCGCAGTCGATGTGGACGACCACCTTCATGATTGTAAGAGTTAAAGGAGCTCTCCGTAATTCTGCACAATTCTGAGCCTGACTTCAGTTTGAAATGTTGGCTCCGCCCCCGAGCTCTCTGACTGGTTCCTCACGTTGAGAAAACCCTCCCACTCCCCCTCCGCTCTGCTCCCACTCAGCGTGCACGACGCTACATGCACATCCCGTACGCGTGCACAATCCTCCGGAGGAAACACAGCAGAAGCCACTTCGACTCTTTCTTGTTCAAAATAAATGGCCACTTCGTCTCAGGTCAACCATATTTCACCGTGTCACGACACGTTCGATGCAGAAAGTAGCTGCAGAAATGAATTTGTAATGTTGGCTCCGCCCCCCCCCCCCCCCCCCCCCTGCTGTTGCTGCTGGCAGTGGAGCAGAGAGGTCGTCACGCTAAATCCTCAGGCAGCGCTTTGCGGGGCCAGATATCCAGAACACGCTGATCAATGTGTGATTTTTTTTTTTTTTTTCACAGAAATGTAGCATGGACTTCGTAGTACATGATGTAAAAAGCATTTTTCTCATCCTGGTTAAATTAAAATCGCGGATAGCGCCTTTAAAATGGGTGGACACTTTGACTTCACACCTTTTCTCCAGATATAATAACAACCTTAAACAGTCCCGTTGTAATTTGATCCATGTTCGGTCGTACGCTGATGATAATCTGGTGACATGTAGAGAAGAACAACTATACAGCACGTTTTTATAGTCATACTTTATTAATGGGTGAAGAGCATTGCATTTACAGACAGAATGATAAACTAAAATAGGAAATACCATTAAATCATAATTAAGCAGATTTGTTTATTAATCTCTTCATCCTGTTAAAGTTTCTTCCAACAGTAACTGTAGACGGTTATTTAGAGACGGAAATCATCACTTTTCCGGCGGAGTCACCGTCCACCAGTGTTTCACTCTCTGGATGCCTTTGAAGACGGAGCTGCAGCCTGGTGGCTTCACACAGTCACCGTTCAAAGTAGCGTCCGACGCGTTGTGTTTGCTGCGGCGCTCTGGCGCATGTGTATACCGGCGGCTCGCATGCACGTGGAACCCCCCCCCAATCCCCTTTGCACGCCAAATATTCGGATAATCACGATTACTTGGGCCTGAACATTCGGAGGGCAAAAACAGCTACTCGGACCAGCCCGACCAGAAACATCAGGAACATTCACCAGTCTCTGTTACACAATTCAAAACTGACCCAAGACCGCCTGTTCCTGACAAACTGGACCTGACCTGACTCCACAGCTGGTGAGACGTCTACCTGTCGCAGCTGACAGCCTGGCGAACTCGGAAGTACGATGGAGCGCTTTCTCAAAGGGCCAGGTACCTAAATAATCCCACTCTAAACAATAAATGAAATGGCCAACAGAGAGTGACAAATGTTAAATCTAGAACAAACTATGAAAATAATAATAGATCCCTCCTTGCTTCTTACACCACCTGTTTAAACCCGAACATTCAACCTCAGTTTATCATTGACATCACATTATTCAAAGCTTCAAACTTTTTTATCTTTATAGATGTGAGTAAACTTGAATGTTTTTCATTAAAATCTCGCTGCTGCCTTCAAAGATGAATCTGCGTTTTGTTCCGGATTGACATTCAAACCCTGTCAGCAAATCTTCCTGTAGATCAGATGCTCTGATATATAAGCGTTTTTCAGCTTTGTTCATTTGATCCATCACACACACACACACACACACACACACAAAGGCAATGCATTGTGGTCCTTCCTGGTTGTGTCACTCTTCCTGATGGTCTGTGGTTCCCCTTTGGTACGGTTCGTTGTCATCCTGAAATCAAAGAGGGACAAAGCAGTTAAGTGGTGTTGGGCTGACTTCCCATCTCAAATCAACATTTTCCACGAAATGGTCACATTTATGATTTCAAATCAGTTCAGATCACATGTTAAACAGTTCAGGTGAGAACTTGGGCAGTGATTGAAGACTGTTGGTGCTGATTTAACAATGAAATTAGCTGTCAGTGTCTTTTATCTTTGAATGAATTCACAATAATGTGATGATTGAACCAATACTTACTGAGGCAGGTGCCAAACACATCGGGGTGAAGCAAGACACCTAAAGCAAAAAAAGAAAGAAGAAAACACAAATGTGAGAACAATGCCATATTTACTTTCCGTGTGTGTGTGTGTGTGTGTGTGTGTGTGTGTGTGTGTGTGTGTGTGTGTGTGATCTACTACATATCTGGGGAGTTTGAGGTTTTCTACCAGAAGTCTGGGGAGTTTGACGGGTCTGCACAGTATTTATTTTTTATTTTTATTTAACCAGGAAGGTCCCGTCCGTCCGTCCGTCCGTCCGTTTTCTACCGCTTATCCGGGGCCGGGTCACGGGGGCAGCAGTCTCAGCAGGGATGCCCAGTCTTCCCTGTCCCCAGACACTTCGTCCAGCTCCTCTGGGAGGATCCCAAGGCGTTCCCAGGTCAGCCGAGAGATATAGTCTCTCCAGCGTGTCCTGGGTCTTCCCCGGGGTCTCCTCCCAGTGGGACATGCCCGGAACTCCTCCCTAGGGAGGCGTCCAGGAGGCATCCTAAACAGATGTCCGAGCCACCTCAGCTGGTTCCTCTCGATGTGGAGGAGTAGTGGCTCTACTCCGAGCTCCTCCCTGGTGACTGAGCTCCTCCCCCTATCTCTAAGGGAGCGCCCAGCCACCCTACGGAGGAAGCTCATTTCAGCCACTTGTATCCGGGATCTTGTCCTTTCGGTCATGACCCAAAGCTCATGACCATAGGTGAGGGTGGGAACGTAGATTGACCGGTAAATCGAGAGCTTCGCCTTTCGGCTCAGCTCCTTCTTCACCACGACGGACCGATACAACGACTGCATCACTGCAGCCGCTGCACCGATCCGCCTGTCAATCTCACGCTCCATCCGTCCCCCACTCGTGAACAAGACCCCAAGATACTTGAACTCCTCCACTTGGGCTAGGGTCTCTCCACCGACCTGGAGGGGGCAAGCCAAGGAAGGTCCCGTTGAGATTAAAAACCTCTTTTTCGAGGGAGTCCTGGGGGTTATAAAGTTTACAATTCCAATACACAGTGTTATAAATTACAAGGAAAATTAAGAAACACAATTGCACGTAAAAGATCTGTCTCAAGTTCTCTCAGCCTTGTTTTAAAAGAGCTGAAGGGAATGAGTTCAGACATGTAACCCAGGTGTCAAATCCTGACAGCCTGTCATTATGTTGCTCTCTCTCTCGTCCACATCCAGACATTTATAGATCTGCTGCACTCACTCTCTCTCAAATCCCGCGGCATTTCACATGTTCCCGTTGGCTTGGCGATTAGCCAATAAGATCGCTTCATTCATGACGACGTCACACAGTCACGTGACTTAGCGCCGGCTATTATTAGCAGGGTCATGCCGGGGAGTAGGGAGACACGGAGAGGCAGTGGGGATTTGAGAGAGAGTGAGTGCAGCAGATCTATAAATGTCTGGATGTGGACGAGAGAGGGAGCAACATAATGACAGGCTGTCAGGATTTGACACCTGGGTTACACCCTCCCCTCCTAAAACCATGCAACTCCGGTGCATGCTAAACTACATGAACACTGGAACAAACAACGTTAGACGCCGGGACATCAAATACTTCACCATAGGCATGGGCTAAACTATGGAAAAGAGTTTGCACGACCGAGATCAAAGGATTACCTAAGGAAGGGTACTGTAAACGGTCAGGTGGGTGTCGCTGTCGCGAAGAACGGCGGACAGGCGAAACAGAACCGGTGGGCTCTGAGATAATCTCAGGTATCGAAATAGGCACCTCAGTAGAGAATGGCTCTATTATTGCAGCGTTAGGAGATGTCTCTGCTGGACCGCCCGACAGTGGGTCACCCTCTGGTGACACCGTCTCAGGAGGAACTGGACCTTCAGGTAGATATGGATCAGGTACATGCTCAACTCCCCCCTCAGGTTCACCAGGGACTTCATCTTCCTCCTCACTGGGAAAGGGTGGAACAGCAACTTCGGATGGACCAGGGGACTCTCCAACGTCAGGTAAGTCAACTTCAGGTGAGTGTATTGTTTCAGGGACTGGGTTACTGCCTGAGGACGGGCCAGGAAAAGAACTTTCAACACTAAACCTCACAGGTGGTAGAACTGTGGGCTCCGAATAACTCCATTCCTCCTCTTCGTCACTCAGGTGATCTGGATCCACAACCGGCTTCTTCAGACTCCTGGTTTGAGGTCTGCAAACAGGTGCAGCGGGTTGCGGTTTGGGATCTGTGGTTTCGGGCAGAAAACCACATGGCAGTAACAAGTCTCTGTGTAATGTGCGGGTTCGTCCAGACGTGTCCTTCTCCGGTTGGACTGTGTAAACAGGGAGGTCTCCTGCTCGTTTGAGCACAACATAAATGTCTTTCTCCCACTTGTCTTCCAGTTTGTGTTTACCACGGAGTTTCACGTTGCGGACGAGCACCCGATCACCTTCCTCCAAAATAGACGGTTTTACTCGTTGATCAAACCGAGATTTATTTTTATCTGCAGATCTAGCAGCATTCTTAGAAGCGAGTTTATAACTCTCTTCTAACCGAGAACGAAGAGCCTGCACGTATTGAGAGTGCGACATGGACTGAGCGTCTCGAGTGGGAAGGCCGAAAGCCAGGTCCACGGGCAATCTTGGAGAGCGACCGAACATGAGCTCATATGGTGTGTAGCCCGTGACATCATTGCGGGTGCAATTATAAGCGTGGACTAACGGCTTCACGTATTCCCTCCAAGTCTCTGCCTCTTCTCTCTCCGTGAGCGAACCCAGAATCTTCTGATCAGCTAGCCTGTTGCTATCATTGGAATTATCATCATCTAGTCCTGGGCTTGATTAGCCCTTAGCGTGTAACATAAGTGCTACATAACGTGGCGAGCTAGCCAGGAGAGAGTTGCATTTGTTTGGCAGAGGGGTACCTGTATTTGAGTAACTACTGGCAACGGGAAAAATATACAGGACAGACATGGATATTTTTGAAGAACTTGGCATAAAAATTCCCAATGCAGTTATCATTGAGGGTATTACTAAAGGTGATATTTGCGAAGAAATACTTGACTTTTTGAGTAAATACGGTTCAATTTCGCGTTCAGAACTTGTTTCTCAGTCCGGATTTGCATTTGACGGTGCACTGGTGGTTGAATTTAATTCTGGTGCTGCCATTGCTGCACTTCGTGCACAATTACCCTACATTTACGTAAGCAACGACCAAACAGTAACCGGTAAAATTTCTGAACTGTCTAGTATTTGCGCCGCTCACGTTGAAAAAACTAAAACTGATGCTTATCTTTCTGAGCTGCAGAAATTAGCAAAGAGTACCGGAAAAGAATACACAGATGTCTTAAATGATGTCATGTCTCTGCTGGGCCGTTCCATCGCAGGGCTGGGGTCAGTTCCAGAGTGCCTGGAGGAGAAAGTTAATGCAATACTGTCCGTGCCCCCAGCCGCTAGTGTGGCGTCGCCTGTCCTTCTGCCTCCAGGGCCACATCCGCGTGAAGCTCATAGACATGCGCAGACTCCACCTGCTGCCCAGTCACGAGCTCCTTTTCCATCTTTGCCTGACCTGAATCCACCAGAAGTTCAACGACTTGTAGTGGAACATATTGTGAAAAGTGAGGACAATGCAATGTCCCACATGTCCATACAGAGACTCAGAGCTTTTTCTGGACGATCACCACGTCCCCAAAATGAGTCTGATTATGACACTTTCCGATCTGCTATTGATTTAATGATGAATGATCCGTCTGTGTCAGACTTACAGCGATCTAGACGTATTATTGAAAGTTTATTGTCTCCTGCAGCAGATATGGTTAAACACTTGAAACCGGAAACGCCTCCCGCAGTATACCTCCAAATCCTTGATTCCGCATATGGTGCAGTCCAAGACGGGGATGAATTGTATGCAAAATTCATGGATACTTTTCAAGATGGGGGGGAGAAGCCGTCAGCTTTCCTTCAAAGGCTCCAAGTCGCGTTGAGTGCCGCAGTAAAGAGAGGGGGAGTCCCGCAAGCTGAGTTTGATAAACACCTGCTCAATCAGTTTTGCAGGGGATGCTGGGACAATACTTTAATTGCAGAACTTCAACTTAAGCAGCGTAAGTCCTGTCCGCCACCCTTCGCAGAACTGTTGCTGCTGCTCCGCACAGAGGAGGACAGAGAAGCAGCCAAGTCGCAGCGGATGAAGCAACATCTGGGTTCGAAGGCCAAAGCCCTGTCCCATGCTCATTATGCTTGTGCTAAAACTGACAGTAAACCAGAAGCTGTCACTTTGGAACAGCTTGCCCGACAGTTGGCTGACATGCAGAAACAGCTTAACGCACTAACAGCCACCCACTCTGGCTCGAAGCCTTCAGCTGCAGCAAAGTCTACACCTGGCCGTAGCCATGGTGATGGTCAGGGGGTGGGCAAGCCTCAAAGAAACCCACCTCCTGCACCTAAACCTGGTTATTGTTTTAGGTGTGGTGAAGATGGGCACATTAAACCACAATGTGACAATCCCCCGAATTCTGCTCTTGTTGCCACCAAGAAGAAACAGTTTGCTGAGAGACAAGCAAAGTGGAGAAGAACAAACACATCAGAAAATCAGCCTTTAAACTAAGCAAAGTTCCTGTTACGGGGCGAACCGGAACTGCCTTGGACCAAAAATGTCCCAAGAACCAGAAACAAGCTGCATGCAGAGAACAGTCTCATTGCACTTACACAAACAAGATTCCTAAAGGTCTTATTGGTTCAAAATGTACCAGTGATGTGACAATTGCAGAACAAGTGTGTCATTGTTTACTTGACACAGGATCACAAGTGACCACTGTTCCGGTTTCTTTTTATAACAAGTATCTATCCCGACAGCCGTTAATGCCATTGTGTGACCTCCTTAAAGTAGAAGGTGCAGCAGGTCAAGCTGTTCCCTACTTGGGTTATGTTGAAGTAACTATCACATTCCCCAGAGACTTCGTTGGTGTTGACATGGAACTAGTCACTCTTGCACTCATTGTTCCAGATTCTCCTTCAGAACACCAGTCCCAGATCTTAATTGGGATGAACACACTGGACCCACTGTATGAGCACTATGCGGAAGCTGAGTCTGCTCATTTCCAGCCTGCTATGCAGGGGTACAGAGCAGTTTTGCAGTTGCTCCAGCTTAGACACCGGCAGACCGAAGAGGCCAGTGACTCCATCATCAGATTAGCAAGTAAGACCCCGGTCGAGGTTCTTGCTGGCCAAACCCTGGTCCTCGAGGGTTCTGTCCGGGTGAAACCATCCCTAGCTGGCCAGTGTGCTCTGATTGAACAGCCCATTACATCAATGCCTGGTGGATTGTGTGTGAAAAGTTGTTTAGTTTCACTTTCCATAGGCTCACCACATAAGCTCCCCGTGGTGGTCACCAACGAGTCAGGACACAGTGTAATACTGCCTCCACTCAGTGTGATTGCCGAACTGTCAATGTCACCGCAGATCCTGTCACACAGTGTCACTAAGGATCAATGCAAGAATTCTGATTTAGAGTTTGATTTTAGTAACTCTCCTATTCCCTCAGACTGGAAAGAGCGCATCATCTCCAAACTCAAGCAAATACCAGAAGTATTTTCACATCATGATCTTGATCTTGGGCGGACAGATAAGGTGAAGCATCACATCCGCCTCAGCGATGAAACTCCTTTTAAACATCGAGCCCGACCAATCCATCCTCGCGACCTCGAGGCTGTCCGCAACCATTTGCGTGATTTGTTAGAGGCAGGAGTTATTCGTGAGTCCGACTCACCTTTTTCTTCACCCATTGTTGTTGTCAGGAAAAAGAATGGAGATGTTCGCCTTTGCATTGACTATCGAAAGCTTAACCTCCAAACAATCAAAGATGCGTACGCGCTCCCTAACTTGGAGGAATCTTTCTCTGCCTTGACTGGTTCTAGATGGTTTAGTGTCCTTGATCTCAAGTCGGGTTACTATCAAATTGAGATGGCAGAATGTGACAAATCCAAGACAGCCTTCGTTACTCCGCTGGGGTTTTGGGAATTCAACCGCATGCCCCAGGGTGTGACCAACGCTCCATCCACTTTCCAACGCCTTATGGAAAAGTGCATGGGCGATTTACATCTGAAAGAGGTTCTAGTTTTTATTGATGATCTGATAATCTTTTCTGATAGTCTTGAAGAGCATGAGAGTCGCTTATTACGCGTGCTTCATCGGCTCAGAGATTACGGCCTCAAACTGTCACCTGAGAAGTGCAAATTTTTCCAAAGCTCTGTGCGCTATCTCGGCCATGTAGTCTCTGAGGGTGGTGTCGAGACCGATCCAGAAAAGATCGCTGCCCTAAAATCCTGGCCGGTTCCGCGTAACCTCAAAGAACTAAGATCTTTCTTGGGTTTTGCTGGTTATTACCGTCGTTTTATTAGTGGCTATGCTACTATTGCTAAACCCTTAAATGACCTGACGAAAGGGTATGTTCCTACACGCCGCCAGAGTTCCAAACGTGTTTCTGTTACTCCGCTCCACGATTCTAAGCTGCCTTTTAATGAGAGGTGGACTACTGAATGCCAGTCTGCTTTTGATACTCTCATTGATCGGTTGACTTCAGCTCCAGTTCTTGGGTTTGCCAACCCCAAGCAACCGTATATTTTGCACACTGATGCGAGCGCTTCTGGGGTAGGTGCTGCGCTTTATCAAGAGCAAGATGGAAAGCTGCGCGTCATTGCGTATGCAAGCAGAGGCTTGTCAAACAGTGAATCTCGCTATCCCGCGCACAAACTAGAATTTCTAGCGTTGAAATGGAGCGTTTGTGAAAAGTTTCACGATTACTTGTACGGTTCAAGTTTTGTGGTGGTAACAGACAACAACCCGTTAACCTACATTTTAACATCAGCGAAACTGGATGCCGCAAGTCATCGGTGGCTTGCTGCACTGTCCACCTATGATTTTAAGTTGCAGTATCGTGCCGGCAGTCAGAACCGAGACGCCGATGCGCTTTCTCGTAGGCCTCACTCAGAGTCACCTGACACTCATTGTCAGAAGGAGTGGGAGATGGTGAAGCATTTTACGGCTGATCACGTTGAGGACAGTGCTGCTGTTGAGCTTTCTCCAGATGTTGTGGCCGCCATTTGCCACAGTTGTCTGGTGAGATGTCGTAATCCTGATGCTGATGTGGAATGCGTAACACTTGTTGAATCTTTGAGTATGTCCGTCGCTGCTATTCCCGATGCGTATGTTGCCGATTCTTGTCATGGTTTACCTGTTGTTCCTTCTTTTTCTCACCATGAATTGAAAGAGAGGCAGAGAGCCGACCCAACTCTTGGCGAGGTAATCCATCAGCTGGAGAGTGGAGATAAAGTTCCTCCCACAGTGAGGCAAGAACTCCCGGACGTTCCTCTTTTGTTGAGAGAGTTGAGTCGTCTGGAGCTCCAGGATGACATCCTCTATAGGAGGAGACAAGATGGTGAGCGTATGTCATTTCAGCTCGTGTTACCCGAAGATCTCCGTTCAGTGGTGCTGGCCAGTCTCCATGATGACATGGGTCATCTGGGAGTCGATCGTACCCTGGACTTAGTTAGATCCAGGTTCTTCTGGCCACGCATGGCTGCCGATGTCGAGCTGAAAATAAGGACTTGCAATCGTTGCGTCAGGCGAAAAGCTCTTCCAGAACGAGCTGCTCCATTGGTTAACATCAAAACAAGCAGACCCCTTGAACTGTTGTGTATGGACTACCTATCGCTCGAACCTGATAAAAGTAACACAAAAGACATCTTAGTGTTGACAGACCATTTTACTAAATTTGCCGTAGCTATTCCAACTGCCAACCAAAAGGCTAAAACTGTTGCAAGATGTCTGTTTGACAACTTCATTGTTCACTACGGTATACCCGAGCGCTTACACACAGATCAGGGGCCTGACTTTGAATCGCATCTCATTAAAGAGCTCTGTGACATAGCTGGCATACAAAAGACCAGGACCACCCCTTACCATCCTCGTGGTAACCCGGTTGAGCGGTTTAACCGCACGTTGCTCAGCATGTTAGGAACTCTTGAACCAGAGCAGAAGCAGAGATGGAGGGAATACGTGAAGCCGTTAGTCCACGCTTATAATTGCACCCGCAATGATGTCACGGGCTACACACCATATGAGCTCATGTTCGGTCGCTCTCCAAGATTGCCCGTGGACCTGGCTTTCGGCCTTCCCACTCGAGACGCTCAGTCCATGTCGCACTCTCAATACGTGCAGGCTCTTCGTTCTCGGTTAGAAGAGAGTTATAAACTCGCTTCTAAGAATGCTGCTAGATCTGCAGATAAAAATAAATCTCGGTTTGATCAACGAGTAAAACCGTCTATTTTGGAGGAAGGTGATCGGGTGCTCGTCCGCAACGTGAAACTCCGTGGTAAACACAAACTGGAAGACAAGTGGGAGAAAGACATTTATGTTGTGCTCAAACGAGCAGGAGACCTCCCTGTTTACACAGTCCAACCGGAGAAGGACACGTCTGGACGAACCCGCACATTACACAGAGACTTGTTACTGCCATGTGGTTTTCTGCCCGAAACCACAGATCCCAAACCGCAACCCGCTGCACCTGTTTGCAGACCTCAAACCAGGAGTCTGAAGAAGCCGGTTGTGGATCCAGATCACCTGAGTGACGAAGAGGAGGAATGGAGTTATTCGGAGCCCACAGTTCTACCACCTGTGAGGTTTAGTGTTGAAAGTTCTTTTCCTGGCCCGTCCTCAGGCAGTAACCCAGTCCCTGAAACAATACACTCACCTGTAGTTGACTTACCTGACGTTGGAGAGTCCCCTGGTCCATCCGAAGTTGCTGTTCCACCCTTTCCCAGTGAGGAGGAAGATGAAGTCCCTGGTGAACCTGAGGGGGGAGTTGAGCATGTACCTGATCCATATCTACCTGAAGGTCCAGTTCCTCCTGAGACGGTGTCACCAGAGGGTGACCCACTGTCGGGCGGTCCAGCAGAGACATCTCCTAACGCTGCAATAATAGAGCCATTCTCTACTGAGGTGCCTATTTCGATACCTGAGATTATCTCAGAGCCCACCGGTTCTGTTTCGCCTGTCCGCCGTTCTTCGCGACAGCGACACCCACCTGACCGTTTACAGTACCCTTCCTTAGGTAATCCTTTGATCTCGGTCGTGCAAACTCTTTTCCATAGTTTAGCCCATGCCTATGGTGAAGTATTTGATGTCCCGGCGTCTAACGTTGTTTGTTCCAGTGTTCATGTAGTTTAGCATGCACCGGAGTTGCATGGTTTTAGGAGGGGAGGGTGTAACCCAGGTGTCAAATCCTGACAGCCTGTCATTATGTTGCTCTCTCTCTCGTCCACATCCAGACATTTATAGATCTGCTGCACTCACTCTCTCTCAAATCCCGCGGCATTTCACATGTTCCCGTTGGCTTGGCGATTAGCCAATAAGATCGCTTCATTCATGACGACGTCACACAGTCACGTGACTTAGCGCCGGCTATTATTAGCAGGGTCATGCCGGGGAGTAGGGAGACACGGAGAGGCAGTGGGGATGCCAAGAGAAGGCTGTGCTCAGGTCGGTTTCAGTCAAATCTTTGCGGTTAAACTGTCTTTGTGCTGCTCTATACTTAACCATGCACTTATATCATAGGAGTCGTCGGCTACCGCGTCCGAGATCGTGCGATTAGAGCACACACGTGTAATCCAGACCGTGGAATCGGTGAGTGCTCAGTCCGTTTGTTAGCCTAGCGTCTCCATTCATTCTAGAGGCAGGTGTTAGCATGCATGGGTTATTCAAAGTTGTGCCTTGTTTTCAAAAATATCAACTTACCCTGAACTGTGATGATAAGCCAAATACTCCAGCATTGGTGTCAGAAAAGTGTGATGATGTATTTTAAGTGCCTTTATTTTTGAATGTGATCTTGTAAGTTTGTGGCTTATAAACTTCACTGATGCACTGAATGAGCACTTTACCTGTCAACAGTGGACTAATTAATTAATTTCCACAGTTTGCATGAAGCACTTTACTTAATGATATGACTATTTATTGAACTTTGACACTGAAAGATTGTATTTTATTACTATTTAAGACTCTTTGAATCTCTTTTGGATTACTTTCACTGCAATGTAACTTACTGTGCAGGTAGTGCTATAAATTGGTCAGTGCGCACAATTACTTCAATCCAATTTATTAGTACAAGGATTTGTATTTATTTGATATGTACATGTATTTGATATTCGTTATTTGGTGCTTTGTACAGGCCAGGTTTTTTTTTCCTGCGGTCCTGCAAAGAATGATGGCGAGCTAGAGACCAGGCCGAGAGCCTAACCGGAGCTCCGGTTTTCCAGCCGGAGACCAAGTGCTACCTCTGCCGGGCCGGTAGGGGCTCCTGAAGCCAGCAACCTCTCACCCCCACACGACTTGACCTACACCCACACAACCCACACATGCTCGGACTCTTCCGCAGAGTCACCAGCTGTTAAGACCCAGACGTGGGTCATGTGAACTTTGGGTGGGATGAATGGACAATTGGGTTGATTTCTTCTGTCCAAGGGGTGTGAAGCTGGACTCCACCTCTTACCACTGTGAAAAATCATTTGCTGTGATCATCATCGTTTCTTTGTGTTGCACTTCTAATACCTGTCACCTTCGAATATTCATCACAATTGTAACTTGTTGAGAGTATCTCGAATGGCCATTCGCACAGGTTAAAGTTTTGCAAATCTGTTATGTTTGTTTGTCCTGTTTGTTTTCCTTTTGTTTCGAAGAGCTCAATATATGGTGCCTTTTTACTTGCAAACTCAACTCCAAGTCTCTGCCTCTTCTCTCTCCGTGAGCGAACCCAGAATCTTCTGATCAGCTAGCCTGTTGCTATCATTGGAATTATCATCATCTAGTCCTGGGCTTGATTAGCCCTTAGCGTGTAACATAAGTGCTACAGACAGTTTGCAGTCCCTTTGCAGCTTGTTCCAGTATATGGAGCTGAATACGCAAAAACTCTTTTTCAGAGTTCTGTGCGGGGAAACGGAACAGTAACAAATAATCCTTTGATTATTCATCACTTTAGTAGCTGCAGTGACGGTGCTGTGTTTTTTCCTGAAACCTGATTGCAACTTTGACAGAAGTTCATTTGAGGACAGGAATTCTTTTAGCTGATCACTGACAAGGGATTCAAGAATTTTTGACAGGACACACAAGTTTGAAACTGGCCTGTAATTGGTTAAAATTGAAGGGTCTCCTCCTTTTCATGAGGGAAAAACAAAGGCAGACTTCCTGACTGGGGGAACTTCTTTGTTTTCAGTCGAGAGGTTAAAAAGAAGTGTAAGAGGTGGTGCTACCAGGTCTGCTGCTATTGTTAAAAAGTAGGGCTCTATCGAGTCAGGTCCAGGAGGTTTTCTGTGATTTAAAGCTTTAAGACCTTTATGTACTTACTGAACAGTAAAAGGCACAACATTAAAAGGAACTCCAGAAAACAGGAGTGTCAGAGCAGGAAGTGACAGATGAAGCCCGTGAGGACTCAAACAAAGAGCCAGATGATGCAAAGTGCTTATTAAAGCAGTTCAAGACCTCACTTCTATCATCAACTAGAACTGAGTCTTTAGGAACAAATGTGGGAAGACTGTGAGAAGTTTTGTATGTAGATAAAGAAATATTTGGATTTTGATTTTTTGGTGAAAGATGTGCACATGTTCCTCAGTTGCCTGAAAGATAACCAATCAGTGGCGGAACCACTTTTCTTGACTTTGGCCCATGCCCAGCCACACTGATGGATAGCATCTGACAACCAAGGGGAAAACTGGGGGTTGTTTCGTCCTTTCACTCTGAATTTCCTAAAAGGAGCATGCTTGTTTAAAACTTTTTCAAAACTTTCTTGAAAAAAAGCCCATGCAAGCTCGACTTCCGACAACAAACATATATGGTCCCAGTTGACCAAGGAAAAATCTTGGCGAAAGGCTTGTTCATCAAACATTTTAAAATTTCTCTTAAAAACAATACGTGACTGACATTTGGGGATTTCTCCGTCCCTGCAAGTAGCAACAATACAATGATGACTTAGATCAGAGGTCTACAACCTTTTGGACCAAAAGAGCCATTTTTGTGACTTTCCACTGCGTCAAGCTGGTTTGGAGCCATGAAGCACATTCACCCTTTAAGATGAGCCTCATGCAGCTCATGGAGGTTCATATGAAGTTTTCATTCACAAACAAAAACTATATCTTAGGACACTTTCATGACGTTTCAACTATGGTTCAGAATAGTGAACCTTTTAACACATTTAACCAGTTTTCTTAACTGATTTTAACAGTTTTTGCTCCCCTTTAAGCTTTTTATGCTGACAGTTTTGAAATTTAGCTGTTTTCGTCATTTTACTTCCTTGTCATCAGTTTCGCATGTTTTTTTCTAATCATGTTTTTTTTTTTTGCTTTCTTTCTTTTCTTTCATTTCATGTTGATAGAGAGAGATTTATTTTCAACCAGGTTTCTGAAATCATCCCACTGTCTGCATCTGTTGATTTGATCCAAATTCTGACTATCTTAGATAATTACAAACTCCTAGATCTCTGATAGAGGAACCAAGCTAGAGGTTTACATAGATTCCACTCTGCAAGGGTGATAAGAGGATTTTTTTGTCCAGGATGAGGAAAATACATCCAATTCATCCTGAGCCATGGGCCCCAAAACCCCCAAAACCTCTTTGAGGTAAGATGAAAGTCCCTCTATATGGTCTATCTGCTCAGCCAACGATGCCCTGAAGGCCTCCTTCTTCAGGTTCACAGCTTCCTGGACTGCGGGTGTCATTGAGTTTCTGCCATGACAGGTACCAAGGAACTTCTGGCCACAGCTGTGCACTGACACTTTCCCAACGGAGGTCTTGAACAGGGTCCAGTTGGACTTCACGTTCCCGACCTCCTCTGGTACCTGGGAGAGGTTCTGATCTGAGTCCTTTGCTATCATTTCCCAGCTGATCCTCTCTGTGTACCGGGTTCTGCCGGGTCTGGCCTGCAGTCTTCCTGCCACCTGATCCAGTTCACCATCAGAAGGTGATCAGTTGGAGTTCTGCTCCTCTCACCACCGGAGTGTCCAGAACATCCAGTCTCAGGTCAGTCCATCGTCAACCTTTGACCCTAGGATCTCTGGTACCATATCCACTTGTGAGTGTGTTCTGACATGGAGCTTGATACAATCAACAATTACAATCAACACTGATTCAGCACTCGGGTTCAAATATGAGCTGTTGAGCTGCTGTTTGAGTCATAAGCACAAACAACAGTCATAGTTTTCTCTGGAATCATCAAATGAAAACCTGAAAATAAGTCACTGAATCAGTTACCCTTTGCCCTGGGAAGAAGTACTGGATGTCGTTGTTCATCTTCCTGTTTAAGGCAGAGTTGAGCAGTTGGTTCTGGTGAAACAGGCAGTCCAGAGTCAGCTGGACTCTTGGGTCTTCCACCACCCTGCTGCTCCGAGGAATCACTTGCTTCCGGTTGAGAGTGTGATGCATCACCACAAGAACGACTTGTTTGTCATCTGGAAACACAAAACATTATATGACTGAACTCCTGTTTGTTGCAGAAACACCTCAGTAATCCTGAAGTACCTCAGTCCTTCTCTCTATAAAGAACACCAGCATCATTCTGCTTCTCGTCAGGACTCACTTCAGTCCAGGTTCACTTTGAGTTTCTTGTCTCGTCTTTTTCACTTTGAGCTTTGCCTGTTTTGATCTGGATACTAACATGCCTCGGCTCTGCTTCAGCTCACCTGTGTCCCTGTTCCAGTCTGTGGTTCCCTGATTCCTCTGGAATGTGCTTCACCTGTGTTCCTCCCTCCTGAGTGGATGTAAACTCACTTCATTCATGTTCCAGGTCATCTGTGTACCTTCCAGTTGGGATATCCAGTTTTTCTTCTAGTGTTCCCTACTGTAGTCTCCATGTTTGTTTCCTGTTTTTGGATTACTATTTTAAATCATTTTTTTCGATTTGTTTGGAAACAGTTTCTTTGTTATTGTGACCGACCGACTGGTGAAGATGAATCCAGCAGTCTTTGATCAGCTGACCTGACCGCCCCAGTCCTGTCACCGTAGCTTCTGAGGACCTGCTCAGCTACAGTTAGTTTCACTCTAATCTGACTAATCAGGAATGTTGGCTGAGACATTTCTTACCCGGGATATGCTCCATGGCCTCGCTGACGTCTGTTCCAACTCGAGAGACGACAGGACAGAAAACCAGATAGTAGTCGGCTTTTTCAGGAGACTTCACCTCAGTCTGACCCTTGGATTTTAAACGTCTCACAACAGGTTTATGAGCTCCGTTTGTTTTTCCTGTCAGGATGACGAAAAACTTCCTCCAAGCTTCTAGAAATAGAATTAAAAGAAAAAAAAATCGGCTGAAATATCTCCAGAGAAAAACATTAGAAAGCACAAATTTACTCTCTTCAGACACAGTTCTTAGTTTTTTCTATGTAAACACACAAAGCAAGAAGTCTGACAGCAGCCTGCATCTAAACACACACACACACACACAAACACACACACACACACACACACACACACACACAAAGGCAATGCATTGTGGTCCATCCTGGTTGTTTCACCCTTGCTGATGGTCTGTGGTTCCCTTTGGTACGGTTCGTTGTCATCCTGAAATCAAAGAGGGACAAAGCAGTTAAGTGGTGTTGGCCTGACTTCCCATCTCAAATGAACATTTTCCACGAAATGGTCACATTTATGATTTCAAATCAGTTCAGATCACATGTTAAACAGTTCAGGTGGAGAACTTGGGCAGAGTTTGAAGACTGTTGGTGCTGATTTAACAATGAAATTAGCTGTCAGTGTCTTTTTTCTTTGAATCACATTCACAGTAATGTGATGATTGAACCAATACTTACTGAGGCAGGTGCCAAACACATCGGCCGTCTCTAAAGCAAAAACAGAAAAAAAAAAAACACAAATGTGAGAACAATGCCATATTTACTTTCCGCGTGTGTGTGTGTGTGTGTGTGTGTGTGTGTGTGTGTGTGTGTGTGTGTGTGTGTGTCATCTACTACAAATCTGGGGAATTTGAGGTTTTCTACCAGAAGTCTGGAGAGTTTGACGGGTCTGCACAGTATTTATTTTTTATTTTTATTTAACCAGGAAGGTCCCGTTGAGATTAAAAACTTCTTTTTCGAGGGAGTCCTGGGGGTTATAAAGTTTACAATTACAATAACAGTGTTATAAATTACAAGGAAAATTAAGAAACACAATTGCACGTAAAAGATCTGTCTCAAGTTCTCTCAGCCTTGTTTTAAAAGAGCTGAAGGGAATGAGTTCAGACAGTTTGCAGTCCCTTTGCAGCTTGTTCCAGTATATGGAGCTGAATACGCAAAAACTCTTTTTCCGAGTTCTGTGCGGGGAAACGGAACAGTAACAAATAATCCTTTGATTATTCATCACTTTAGTAGCTGCAGTGACGGTGCTGTGTTTTTTCCTGAAACCTGATTGCAACTTTGACAGAAGTTCATTTGAGGACAGGAATTCTTTTAGCTGATCACTGACAAGGGATTCAAGAATTTTTGACAGGACACACAAGTCTGAAACTTGCCTGTAATTGGTTAAAATTGAAGGGTCTCCTCCTTTTCATGAGGGAAAAACAAAGGCAGACTTCCTGACTGGGGGAATTTTTTTGTTTTCAGTCCAGAGGTTAAAAAGAACAGTAAGAGGTGGTGCTACCAGGTCTGCTGCTATTGTTAAAAAGTAGGGCTCTATCGAGTCAGGTCCAGGAGGTTTTCTGTGATTTAAAGCTTTAAGACCTTTATGTACTTACTGAACAGTAAAAGGCACAAAATTACAAGGAACTCCAGAAAACAGGAGTGTCAGAGCAGGAAGTGACAGATGAAGCCTGTGAGGACTCAAACAAAGAGCCAGATGATGCAAAGTGCTTATTAAAGCAGTTCAAGACCTCACTTCTATCATCAACTAGAACTGAGTCTTTAGGAACAAATGTGGGAAGACTGTGAGAAGTTTTGTATGTAGATAAAGAAATATTTGGATTTTGATTTTTTGGTGAAAGATGTGCACATGTTCCTCAGTTGCCTGAAAGATAACCAATCAGTGGTGGAACCACTTTTCTTGACTTTGGCCCATGCCCAGTCACACTGATGAAGAGCATCTGACAACCAAGGGGAAAGCTGGGGGTTGTTTCGTCCTTTCACTCTGAATTTCCTAAAAGGAGCATGCTTGTTTAAAACTTTTTCAAAACTTTCTTGAAAAAAAGCCCATGCAAGCTCGACTTCCGACAACAAACATATATGGTCCCAGTTGACCAAGGAAAAATCTTGGCGAAAGGCTTGTTCATCAAACATTTTAAAATTTCTCTTAAAAACAGTACGTGACTGACATTTGGGGATTTCTCCGTCCCTGCAAGGAGCAACAATACAATGATGACTGAGATCAGAGGTCTGCAACCTTTTGGACCAAAAGAGCCATTTTTGTGACTTTCCACTGCGTCAAGCTGGTTTGGAGCCATGAAGCACATTCACCCTTTAAGATGAGCCTCATGCAGCTCATGGAGGTTCATATGAAGTTTTCATTCACAAACAAAAACTATATCTTAGGACACTTTCATGACGTTTCAACTATGGTTCAGAATAGTGAACCTTTTAACACATTTAACCAGTTTTCTTACCTGATTTTAACAGTTTTTGCTCCCCTTTAAGCTTTTTATGCTGACAGTTTTGAAATTTAGCTGTTTTCGTCATTTTACTTCCTTGTCATCAGTTTCGCATGTTTTTTTCTAATCATGTTTTTTTTTTTTTGCTTTCTTTCTTTTCTTTCATTTCATGTTGATAGAGAGAGATTTTTTTTCAACCAGGTTTCTGAAATCATCCCACTGTCTGCATCTGTTGATTTGATCCAAATTCTGACTATCTTAGATAATTACAAACTCCTAGATCTCTGATAGAGGAACCAAGCTAGAGGTTTACATAGATTCCACTCTGCAAGGGTGATAAGAGGATTTTTTTGTCCAGGATGCGGAAAATACATCCAATCCATCCTGAGCCATGGGCCCCAAAACCCCCAAAACCTCTTTGAGGTAACATGAAAGTCCCTCTATATGGTCTATCTGCTCAGCCAACGATGCCCTGAAGGCCTCCTTCTTCAGGTTCACAGCTTCCTGGACTGCGGGTGTCATTGAGTTTCTGCCATGACAGGCACCAAGGAACTTCTGGCCACAGCTGTGCACTGACACTTTCCCAACGGAGGTCTTCAACAGGGTCCAGTTGGACTCCACATTCCCGACCACCTCTGGTACCTGGGAGAGGTTCTGATCTGAGTCCTTTGCTATCATTTCCCAGCTGATCCTCTCTATGTACCGGGTTCTGCCGGGTCTGGCCTGCAGTCTTCCTGCCACCTGATCCAGTTCACCATCAGAAGGTGATCAGTTGGAGTTCTGCTCCTCTCACCACCGGAGTGTCCAGAACATCCAGTCTCAGGTCAGTCCATCGTCAACCTTTGACCCTAGGATCTCTGGTACCATATCCACTTGTGAGTGTGTTCTGACATGGAGCTTGATACAATCAACAATTACAATCAACACTGATTCAGCACTGGGGTTCAAATATGAGCTGTTGAGCTGCTGTTTGAGTCATAAGCACAAACAACAGTCAGAGTTTTCTCTGGAATCATCAAATGAAAACCTGAAAATAAGTCACTGAATCAATTACCCTTGGCCCTGGGAAGAAGTGCTGGATGTTGTTGTTCATGTTCCTGTTTAAGGCAGAGTTGAGCAGATGGTTCTGGTGAAACAGGCAGTCCAGAGTCAGCTGGACTCTTGGGTCTTGCACCACCCTGCTGCTCCGGGGAATCACTTGCTTCCGGTTGAGAGTGTGATGCATCACCACAAGAACGACTTGTTTGTCACCTGGAAACACAAAACATTATATGACTAAACTCCTGTTTGTTGCAGAAACACCTCAGTAATCCTGAAGTACCTCAGTCCTTCTCTCTATAAAGAACACCAGCATCATTCTGCTTCTCGTCAGGACTCACTTCAGCCCAGGTTCACTTTGAGTTTCTTGTCTCGTCTTTTTCACTTTGAGCTTTGCCTGTTTTGATCTGGATACTAACATGCCTCGGCTCTGCTTCAGCTCACCTGTGTCCCTGTTCCAGTCTGTGGTTCCCTGATTCCTCTGGAATGTGCTTCACCTGTGTTCCTCCCTCCTGAGTGGATGTAAACTCACTTCATTCATGTTCCAGGTCATCTGTGTACCTTCCAGTCGGGTCATCCAGTTTTTCTTCTAGTGTTCCCTACTGTAGTCTCCATGTTTGTTTCCTGTTTTTGGATTACTATTTTAAATCATTTTTCTGGACTTGTTTGGAAACAGTTTTTTTGTTATTGTGACCGACCGACTGGTGAAGATGAATCCAGCAGTCTTTGATCAGCTGACCTGACCACCCCAATCCGGTCACCGTAGCTTCTGAGGACCTGCTCGACTACAGTTAGTTTCAGTCTAATTTGACTAATCAGGAATGTTGGTTGAGACATTTCTTACCCGGGATATGCTCCATGGCCTCGTTGACGTCTGTTCCAACTCGAGAGGCAACAGGACAAAAAACCAGATAGTAGTCGGCTTCTTGAGGAGACTTCACCTCAGTCTGACCCTTGAATTTTAAACGTTTCACAACAGGTTTATGAGCTCCGTTTGTTCTTCCTGTCAGAATGACGAAAAACTTCCTCCAAGCTTCTAGAAATAGAATTAAAAAAAATTGGCTGAAATATCTCCAGAGAAACATTAGAAAGCACAAATTTACTCTCTTCAGACACAGTTCTTAGTTTTTTCTATGTAAACACACAAAGCAAGAAGTCTGACAGCAGCCTGCATCTAAACACACACACACACACACACACACACACACACACACACACACACACACACACACACACACACACACACACACACACACACACACACACACAGAGAGTATATTGCCAATGCTTATTGTCAGTTTGTGCTCGCCGTGGACAACCCCGTACTGAGGCATGATGGGATACATTGCAGTCTTGTGAATTGTTTTATGCACCATAACAGTGACAATAAATGGTGATACACACACACACACACACACACACACACACACACACCCTGTTGAACTGGTGGTCAGTGTGATAAAATCAAAGTTCATGATTTCTCACCTGGAGCTTTGTCCTTTGACTCCTTTGGCTCCTTTGGCTGGACGCTGAAAACACAAAGATGAAGTTGAAGTGAATGGTAAATGGTCACTGGACTGCACTCATATGCTGCTTGAGCTGAGCCCAAAGTGCTTTACACTGCAGTGCACATTCACCCATTCACACACACATTCACACACACATTCACACACCAGTGGAGGTGTCTGCCTATGGAATGAAATCCTTATCAAAATTCAAGAGCATTTTAAATTGCTTTGAGGGCAGCATTTATTGATTTCATTTTCGGATTCCGTGATATTTTCTCTCAGAACTCTGCTCTCGCGCTCAAATTTGCTCTGCGCGCGCTCAAACTGTGTCCTGGCGCTCGGTTACGACGCTGCTCGCGCAGATTTCCTGCGCTCACACTCAAACTCCTCCTCTTGCTCTCATGGAACTTGTGCTCACGGATCTCTGCTCTGCTCTCGGATTTTTCGTGTATCAACGCGGTCAGCCAATAGGAAGCCGGCTCGCTCTGACCAATCAGATGATCCCTGTTTGCATACTGGTGCGTTCGCTGTTTTCTGAGGAGCGTCGCGTACGGGCGGACACCCTTTCAACAGGTTTTATCCACTTCCTCCCTCCGGGGCTGTAATAAATGTGATTTCTTTTATCTTTTTTACCACTGTTGGAATAAAATATCATGCAATACATACAACAGCGTCCAAGCTTCTCATTACAATGGCTGTATTGTATAATAATAGCCGCATCGAACACTGCTCTTTGAGGTGTGCTGGTGGAGAAAACAATGTCACCATCCTGAAAGGACGAGGTACCTTTTGTCAGTTTGATTTTCTGTTAAATTGACATAATCACATTCCAATAAACGGGCCATTTTCTCGCTTTTTTGTTTTTGGGCAAAAACGAAAAAAAGAGAATTCACTCGTTTTCCCGTCCTGACTGACAAAACGGATTTTCCACTCATTGTTTCCTGTTTGACCGGGGGGCGGGGCTCTTAACACAGCGGCAAATGTCTGACTGCTGCTCAGCCTCCTGTCAGGACTGTAAACAACTCATAAAAGTTGTATTGGTGTTACACGAAGAAGCTGACTCAGGCCTCTGCTGCTCTTTGGTTCTAATTGTCAGACGCTAAATTGCATTTTTTCGACTCCCGACTAAATGAAAGTAGTTAAAAAAAAATGACCAGCAGGGGTTGCTCTCCTCATCACTCCGAATTTACACACTTAAGGTCTGAAATAATCAACAGATTTGTTGATATGCTGAAAAATAAAAACATCTCATGCAGTTTCTAATTAATCCAGTCTCACTGGACTGTAGCCTCAACATCTGTGATCAGTGGAGAAACACAGTGGAGTTATCCAGATTATTGTTATATTATTTTCATGTTTTTACCTTGTAACTATCATAAAACCAGGACACACGCAGGCTCCAATACACATGTCAAACGGTACTTCTGACAGAGACGCATTATAATTCATTTCCACACATGACATGAACACTGAAACTGGAGCCAGTACAGTCAGAATGGTCTTATCATTGTTGTTATACAGTGAACAATGAGATTGTAGAGAAGGAGTTAAACTCCTTTTGCAGGCAACTAATACGCCAAAGGAGTGAGAGAAAACAGAGAATTTATTGATTTATTGAATGTTTACGTGATTAAAAACATGCAAACAATAAATAAACCCATGCTGTACAACACTGTATAACAACAATGATAAAAACATACAAACAGGGATAATGTCATTGGTCAGAGCGAGCCGGCTTTCTATTGGCTGACAGCGTTGATACACAAAAAATCCGAGAGCAGAGCAGAGATCCGTGAGCACAAGAGGAGGAGTTTGAGTGTGAGCGCAGGAAATCTGCGCGAGCAGCATCGTGACCGAGCACGAGGACACCGTTTGAGCACGCGCAGAGCAAATTTGAGCGCGAGAGCAGAGTTCTGAGAGACAATATCACGAAATCCAAGAATGAAATCGATAAATGCTGCTCTCAAATCAATTTAAAATGCTCTTGAATTTTGATAGGGATTTCATTCCATATCTGCCAAGCAAGGCGCTCAACACAGAGACAGGAAATGAAACCTCTGACAGAGTCCACTGAACGCTGCTTCATTCAGGAGATTACAGATTAGTTAACACTTGTACTTACTGGATGATCTGATGAGATCCTGATCCCCCCATGTTTGTCGTCTCTCAGAGAACGGACGAGTGCTCTTTGTCTTCACTGAAATGCTTTCAATCTGAAGAGTCACGAGTGAAGGAGGAGCTGCAGGCTGCTGTTGCTGACCAGATCAGGTATGACAGTAAAACCAACCTTTGGTTCATCCTGATAGTAAAAACAACCTGTTTGATACCTCTGATGACCTGTGGGGACAGGGTTTAATACCTGTCTGCACAACTTCTTGAGTTGGACAGACACAACCAACGCTACACCCACACCACTGTAGGGATTCGTGGTTAAACGAAAGAAACTGTTCATTTGCCATGACTTAAATGTGTGTGTGTGTGTGTGTGTGTGTGTGTGTGTGTGTGTGTGTGTGTGTGTGTGTGTGTGTGTGTGTGTGTGTGTGTGTGTGTTCTCGTATTTCTATCCTTGTTGGGGCCAAATGTCCCCACAAGGATAGCAAAACGTGGAACAACGTGCCTTGTGGGGACCTTTTTCTGGTCCTAAGTAGGAGAAACAGTGTTTTCTTGACCATGTTGTTACTGAAAAAAGTAAAAGTGCAAAAACATTTCCTTAGGGTTAGGCTTTATTGTGGTGTGGGTTAGGGTAAGGGTTAGGGTTAGGGTTAGGGGCTAGACATGAATGGGAGTCAATGGAAGGTCCCCACAAGGATAGAAATACGAGACTGTGCGTGTGTGTGTGTGTGTGTGTGTGTGTGCGCACGCGCTCCAAGACACATATACAGTAGGGGGAGAGTCAGCCTTCCCCCCACCCTCACTGAGGGTACGGATTTGAAACTCGATTCCAAGTTTCAAAGCCCAGCTCTGAGAGGAGGTAATGAACTGTGATTGGTCAGGTTTCACAGAGACTGCCCAATCCACGAGGTACTTTCCTGGTCCCAGAGCCAGCTAGCCAGCACTGCTAACGTAGAACAAAGGAAGGAGCCCTCCGACCCGGGGCCTAACCAGAGAGGGGATACTGGTGTCCAGCATCCAGTCTTCCCACCAAGGACCACCAGAACAGGAAGAGGAGCACATCCTCTACTCTCACAAACTGTTCTTTAAAGGGGCTGTATCATGCAAAATTCACTGTTTGTATGTTTTAACCTTGTTATATAGTTATGTTCTCACCAAAAACACCCCAAAGCGTTTTTTTTCCTCCGTGCCTGTGTGTTTGAGCTTTCCTTGTGTTTCTCCTGCTCAGAGAGGCAGCCCCTCCCACCGTGAAAACGCTCTGTTTTCCAACGTTCACGTCACACAGTGAAGATGGCTCCCCTGAGCCCCCCTCCCGCAGGCCCTCGGCAATCAGCGTTGCTGCTTTTTGTAACTGCGATTACGAGGATAAACTTTGACCATCGTCGGAAAGCGACAATCAAGCAGGAGGAAGAGTCTGAAGGGTCTGAAGAGTCTGAAGGGTCTGAAGGGTCTGAAGGGTCTGAAGGGTCTGAAGGGTCTGAAGAGTCTGAAGGGTCTGAAGGGTCTGAAGGGTCTGAAGGGTCTGAAGAGTCTGAAGAGTCTGAAGAGTCTGAAGGGTCTGAAGAGTCTGAAGGGTCTGGAGGGTCTGAAGGGTCTGAAGGGTCTGAAGAGTCTGGAGGGTCTGAAGAGTCTGAAGGGTCTGGAGGGTCTGAAGGGTCTGAAGGGTCTGAAGAGTCTGGAGGGTCTGAAGGGTCTGAAGGGTCTGAAGAGTCTGAAGGGTCTGAAGAGTCTGAAGGGTCTGAAGAGTCTGAAGGGTCTGGAGGGTCTGAAGGGTCTGAAGGGTCTGAAGAGTCTGGAGGGTCTGAAGGGTCTGAAGGGTCTGAAGAGTCTGAAGGGTCTGGAGGGTCTGAAGGGTCTGAAGGGTCTGAAGAGTCTGAAGGGTCTGAAGAGTCTGGAGGGTCTGAAGGGTCTGAAGGGTCTGAAGAGTCTGAAGGGTCTGGAGGGTCTGAAGAGTCTGAAGGGTCTGGAGGGTCTGAAGGGTCTGAAGGGTCTGCGCTTGGTAAGTTTCTAACAGGAAGAGACGTTTTCGTGTGTCTTTGCGTGTAGAGAAGCTAGAGCTAAAGAGCTAAAGCTAGCTAGAGTATTTGTTTTGAAGCTCTGATTGGTTGAAGTAGCTGTCAGTCAAAGTCCACAGGGGGAGAGACGGGATTTTCAGTGAAACGGAGCGTTTTCTCTTCCGGGTTTCAGAATTAGCCCCAGAAAATCTTTTATTTCACACAAAATGACTTTTCCTTAGCGCCAAAAATAAACTATGACCATGTTAATGCCATTGATAGGATTTGGACTAGATTAAAAAAGCAGGATACAGCCCCTTTAAGACTTCCACAGGCGAACCAGTTTCTTCAGCCTGAAAGCAGGATCTCCGGCCTCCAGCCGAAAGCACATGGCCCACTGGAGCAGAACCAAGCCAAGCGCCAGTCAGCCCCCCCAGCGTCAGACCGCCACCTGGGCCCCCGGTCCACTGCTCCAGCCCACTATAAGGACACAGCATTGACAGAGTTGCACTTCAGAGAGGAAACAGGCTTCACCCCTCTCATTATTTCTTTTGCTACCGAGCACATCCCTCTGATCTGGCATTTTAAGGTGGCCGCCATTTTGATTTGTAACTTCATTTCCCAGTCCTCCATCCCATCTCAGAAACCCTTCATCTCTCTCTCTCTCTCTCTCTCTCTCTCTCTCTCTCTCTCTCTCTCACACACACACACACTCACACACACACACACTCACACACACACACACACACACGGTCATGCACATTCATATAAACACGACTTGTATAGACATCTAGATAGAATTGTGTGTTTGGTTTTGCTTTGTTGTTAATAAATATAACTTTTGGAATCATTTGTGTTGTTTGTTTCACAGTTATGATGGCATGTCGATCTCTTCTGTCCAAGAGCTCCAGAGTCCTTCAGGTTTTACTTTTAAAATTTGGAAATTAATAATGTAATTATTAATCCAAATTCCAAATTAATGGTTTAACCAAGTTTACAAGACTGATTACAACGAATTGGCTCTTTTCCTACTAAACGTAGGTGGCGCCGCAAGGCTATCTGAAGAAAATCAGATCCCAAATTCTTTCATTAATAGTTCTTATATAATCATTATTACTGATAGCCAAATGTACTAAGTTGAATTTCAAACTTTAATAGCGTAAAACCCCAACAACTACAAATTCACTAATTCAAACTTGTGTCCACAATGTCAAACCTGTAGTGAGATTTCATTTCTCCATATGATCACGATCATATTGGTAAATGCCAACCCCGTCTTTCATATAGCCGTACGGCTGTATGCCACCGAGTGATCGTTTGAAAAATGAGGGCCTGGGTGTCTTTGTAGACGGAGCTACAGCACGATGGCTTCAGAGTCACTTTTCAAAGTTAGCGTCTGTCACGGTTTGTTTGCTATGGCGCTCTGGTGCATGCATAGTAGGGCTGGTATGGCAAAAAATTTCATATCACGGTTTTTCTTTACTTCGTACCAGTTTCACGGTACTTGACGGTATTTTTTTTTTCATGCAAGACTGTTGTTACACACATTTTCTTCAAATAAGAAAATAATTACTGCAGCTGACTGGCTTTAAATAGCTCATTTGACTGTCATAAGGACTGGATCATGGTTTTTTTTTTTTTTCATGTCCAGATTGCGTGATTGCGATCGTTATCTCAACCCACCGCTTGCTTTTTGTCTCATATGCATTCCCTTTAGTGAACGCATCTTGAATGGACGTCTGACTGCTGCTTGCAGATTGAGCTGTGGATGTGGAGGCTGTGGATCTTAGTTTATGACATTCCTGGTGCTCTAAAATGTGTTTTCGGCTGAGGTGGTGAAGCTAATTGCTAGTTAGCACCGCCGGCTACCATGTAGAAGCCCATAACATAATAACGACCCATAACGTAATAAATTTGGCCTTTTTAAAATGTAATAGGCCCATAACGTAATAACTGACCAATAACGTAATAAAAGTTCTGAACCTATAACGTAATAACTTTTGACCTATAATGCAATAATTTATTATGTTATTGGTCGGTTATTACGTTATGGGCCTGATGCAAAAAAAAAAAAAACCCTTTGAAAATGTAATAACTGTGCCGATAACGTAATAACCAACCAAGAGAGGCATTGGAAAAGGGGCTCAAATTTAAGGTGGATTAATATTTAAAGGAAAATTGCAGATCCATTTGATATCATCCAAGTCCTCTCACAAAAATCAATACATTTAATACAACAGAACCCAAATTTACAACATTCACAATGGGCTTTGGCAAAAGCCCACATCTCTCCATATCAACAAATTTACTCTTCGGGTCGGGAATAATCCTCGTGTGCATGGGAAAGTCTCCTTTTTTGTGGCGTAAATGGCTTGAACAAGGGGTGCATAAAATAGGTCATCTGTATAGAGATAATAATTTTGTCATTTAGTATGTTAAAAGAAACGTTTAATTTGGCTGACAAGGGAGATTTTTGGAAATACTTGCAGGTTAGAAGTAGTGTGGGCTCGGCTTTTAGCTTAAATCAGTTACAGACAATATACTGCAGTAATGCTTGAATAGGCCAGGTAATTTGCAGTCGGCATCAATGTTTTATAAAAAATCTGTTGAGTAATAAAGGCACAATATGTGATGGTCTAAGAATTACCTGGCAAAAATGATTTACATATTGACATTAGTGAAGAGGTGTGGAGCAACATAATGTCAAATTTTGGCTGGGCAACTAGAGATGCTAGGAGCAAATTTATTCATTATAAAACGATTCATTGCTATTATTTTACACGTCAAAGCTATTTAAAATGGGACTAGTACAGAGCGATACATGTTGGAAAAGTGGAACAGATTCTGGAACAGACTTTCAGTGTTTTTGGGAATGTCTTCTGGTTTTCCCATTTTGGTTGGAGGTTATCAAAAACTTGGAAAAATGGACTGGCTTACCAATCCCAGCAGCGCCGCAGTTACGCTTGCTGGGAGATAAGACTACCATGCCACCTGCATTTATGAAGGAAATGTTTGGTTTTGTGGTGGCTTCATTTGTGGTGGCACTCAGTATAATTCTACGGATCTGAAACAGCCCTCATATACCGAAAATTGAGGACTGGACAAAACTGATGACTGAGACTGCTTCCTATGAGACTTTCTTTTGTAAAGTGCATAACATCCAGGACAAAGCCAAGAACATATGGACTTTTTTCATGTTATTTCTTAAAAAATGAGACTCTGCTGTCCAGGGCCGGCTCTAGGCATAGGCGAACCAGACGGCCGCCAAGTCTAGTCGGCCGCACCCCCCCCCAACTTTTGCTCGACAGCATTTGCAAAAGATAGTTGTTTGATCCACGTCCGACCTTTTAAAGCTGAAAAACTTCCAAACCACAGACGTGGCTCCTCCGTAGGTATTAGTTCCTCTGGGTAAACAGTGTGTGCTTCACTTTGAGGGCTCTCACCAGCAGCCAACAATGTGTGCAGCAGTGAAATGGGTCCCCGCTGAAACACTTTACTGCCGTGCACGTTCCGGACGTTGTTTGGGCTGTTCACCAGTATTGCGGTATATGACAAATTCATATCATAACGAAAATAAATACCGATATTCGGTACAAGCCGGTAGGCCTATACCGCACAGGCCTAATGCATAGCATCATTTTTTTTAAGGGAGTTTTACGGGCTCCCTTAAAACTGACGTGAGCACGTAAAGTTGTTTATGTGTTCATGTAAAACTTGAAAGCTCCCGTCCGTGCAGATACCTGCGAATGCAACCCAAATTTTGAGATTGTGTTGCGCGTATGCCGGTCACTGGTATTCTGCATTGAATAATGCCTTCAGTTTGATGAAAAGGTATTTGATAGTCTTCAGAAATACAATTAAAATTTGAAAAGCTATGATCTTAATTTTGTGATACAATATATAAATGCAGACAGACCGATTGATTTAGAATCAGAATTGTCTTTATTGTCATCGCAACAAGTTACCGAAGTTACAAGTGCAACGAAATTGCATGGGTTTTTAAGACGCCCAGGCAGCCAATTACGGCGCTCCGTCTTGAAAAGGAAACAGAGTTAAAGAAACTCAGACAGAAATTAGGGGAGGGGGGGAGGGAGGGGTGGTAAAAAAAAGATACATCAATTCAGATCACGGTTCCAAAGGGAGTCGTGATTAGAAGTGAGAGACCAAAAAAAAGCCAACCTGCGCACATACATAGCAAAAAAAACACGAGACAAGTTGCTATCAGACTAACGGATCAGCGGTCGCAGCTATATCAGCGCAACACGTCATCACCACTAGTCGTCAGCAGAAAGGTGGGGTGGAGACGTTGAAAATGGGGGAGGGAGTGTGTGTGGCATGTATGTGGCATTTCAGTTCATCAGTCCATGTAGTGTGCGTGGTTTGGCCCGCCTCCCCTTCGTGCTCCAACTCAGATGGTCGTTGCCGGGACGGCCTTGAATGAAGCAGTCCAAAGTGAACTTGGGTTGCAGCTGAGAGTGAGAGAGGGAAAATAGAGAGAGCAATCAGTGTTGTCTTGAATCTTCAGGGAGATTTGTTTAGTCTTCCAGGGGCGCCAAACACAATCAGAAGTTATCTTGTTTTGGTGGAAGGAGCCGTTTGACCTTCCTTTGCCCGGTTTCTCCACATTTCAGACAGAAGCTGGCTTAACCCTCTCGGTGCTGGTGACATCCAACTTGCGTCTCAATCATCCATAACCCAAAATGTCCACCTTTCGAAAGAGTTCGCACAAACGGTCAGTCTCAGCTTTTGCCCGTTGATTTGAAAAGACCGTCCTCCCTTGGACGTCTTTTGTGGTGGCGGTCTTCTTAATCCTCCAGAGGATCAGGTCGCAGCAACGGCCAATCAGCAGCAGGCCGATCATCATAAATCCGAAAATGTAATCATCCACAATGACCTGGACGGACAGGGGTCCAGGCATGTGACCCCCCTCCACTTCTCCCGGGCGTCCATCACATACCCAGCATGCCGAGTCCCATCCGGACAGGCAGGATCCCCCGCTCCTGTGCTCTTTGTTGAAAAACTCGTATCAATTGCGTAGAGAGACCAGCTGATCAGCTCCATGGTTGATATTTTGTTTGTTCGAAAAACCAAGTCAAGTGATTCCTCCAGTAAAACAGACGAGACAGAGAGCAGCAAGCAGAGACGATAGGGAGGGAGAAGCAAAGTAGGGAGCGATAGAAAAAGCGTCCGCCTCCTGCGAGAGCCAGCATGAGAGCCAATTTATCGACTGGTTTACAACAGAAGAGGAACAAATTTATTCCAGCAGTATGAACACGCCACTGAATCAAAAACAAATAATAGATATGTTTTGGAAAATAAAAAAAGAAGTTATTTAATGCACAGAAGAGTAATGGTGGACCATTATTATTAGTTATGAAGCAAAAAAAAAAATCCAGTTTGTGACACACATCGTCCTTCCGGGTTGGGGGTCATAGTTCTTAGCAAGTAGCATCGCAGTTATGTATACGAAATATTTACTTAGTAAATGCTAAGCTGTTGTTTCAGCACCACATTTGTGTGTGTGTGTGTGTGTAAAATTTATTTATGTAGCGTTTTTCACAGACATCCGTCACAAAGTGCTTCACAGTGTAAAAATCACAAAGAGATCAAAGACATTCCACAGTCCATAAAAACAAGGAGATAAGATAAATGTTAAATTACACGTTTGTAGATGTTTCAGCACCATGGACAGTAGCACATTTACACACTCTTTCTCTCTCTCTATTTTTGAATTGTGTCTGTGTGTGTGTGTGTGTGTGTGTGTGTGTGTGTGTGTGTGTGTGTGTGTGTGTGTGTGTGTGTGTGGTAGGGGAAAATGTACCCAGTAACTGAGAGTCGATGTTTCAGCACCGTGGACAGCACTACATTTACTTTGTTTTATCAAATCTCATATAATATTGAAACAAAATTATCTGAGAAAATCAACGTCCCTGGTTCGCCACCAGAAAACCTGCTGGCTTGGAACCATCTGGAGTAACACGATATAATAACTATTCATTCTAACTAGTTGATGGATCATTAGTAAACTGTTAATTCAGGAGTTATTAATGACTTGTTCAGTATCTAACAGTTTCCTTATAGATAATTAGTAGAACATTAAAAAACCGTAATGAGGTATAAATAACTGGTCAAATAACAATCAGCCGTTTGTCACTGAGTTATAACTGGACCTAACAGGACAGTCAATAGATAACTGACAAACTGTTACTGAGTTATCAATGATTTTTTTAACAGTAGTTTAATGATTAATAACGATACCTTATAAATTTGTACGGTAATAGATCATGAACTAGCTATTCATAGATTACTTACTAATGACTTGTTAAGTATCAGTTAATAGGTTCTATATGTTAGTGGGACTTTTCTCTGTAGTTGCTACTATTACTCATTTTTTAAATGTTAGTAAAATTTAATGACTGGTTATTTGCTACTTTGGAGTAATGTCCCAATAACGTATATAAGCTAATGACGTCGTAGAGAATCCATCCAGCTGGGCTTTTTTGATGAGGGAGCTGATGTTCAGCTCCTGCAGGGTGATGGTGGTGCCCAGGAAGCAGGACGGGCAGTCATCTCTCAATATAAAAGAAAGTCTGCACTAAAATGTGCACATTTAAACCTAACTTAAAATAAATTGGGTTTCCTTGATGAATTAAACCATCTTTGATACATTTTTCTTCATTACAGTTCAAATATAAAAATATAAAATTAATTCTTGTTCACATCTTTCAATAATACTCACATTTCTTCTTAATCAAAAGCAACATGTGGTGCTTCCCACTGATGATGAATGTGAGCTGAGGTTCTACTAGAAAGAGGCCAAACAGCCTCAAAGACTTGATGTTTATCTGCTGTTTATCTGCTCTTTCATTGCAAATTACTGACAGGAAATGAAGCACAGGCATTGCTACGTTAATATGATGTAATCTGATGATTTAATTCCTGATGAAATCAGTGTGAATCTGGTTGTGGGTTCTCCATTTGAGGGCAGTGATTGATTTCAACCATTGAAGTTACATAAACTAAATCCAGATGACAACCTGTCACCTCAAGAATTTATTGAAAACAAAACCTTTGACCATTCGTAGGTAGATTGATGCCAGCAGCTGCTGCAATGACAAAACACAATTAGAAATAAACTGCATTAAATTTTCAAGCACAATTTGAAGGGTTTCATTCCCAAAGACCAGATTTAAGACCCAAAGATCAACATCAGCCTCAGCTCCATCACTCAGTCCCTCCAACAGCTCCAGCCTTCAGGTTGAAGAGGATTCCACATTCATTTGATCCCTTCACATCCACATGATCCACATGTTGGGATTCTCCCAGCTTTGGTCTCACAGGACGATCATCTGTGTTTCAGTGGAGTTGAAGAGGTTCAGCTCCCATTTTTCCTTCAGCTCAGAGAATCTGGAGACAAAAAGAAGAAGAAGACGATGAGTTCTGCATGGATTTAACTGATATGATTTAAAACCAGCTGGATCTGATCAAAGAAACTTTCAACATTTAAACAATGTTTTAAAATGTCAGTTCACACAGAAACAGCAGAAACTCTGAGAACCATGTAGTTTTCATGTTGGTCCACTAGGTGGAGCCCTCAATGAGTCCTGGTTCCAACAGCTGGTTCTACTGATGGACTTTATGATGATAGATTCATTTAATTCAGGTGTGTTGGAGCAGGAGAACACTGACAACATGGAGGACTGTGGCCCTTCAGGACCAGGTCCAGGACTACAGCAGGACCAGGAGAGCCCAGCCAGAGAAGTGAGCTGGTCCTGCTCCACTGGAGCTCAGCAGCCCGGCTCAGGACTCAGTCCCATCCTGACGGAGCGACAGCAGATGATGGAGCAGCTGGCTGACTGCACCACCAGCAGCAGCAGCTCAGAAGCTTCTGAAACTCTGGAACTCACAGCTCAGCTTCCATCTTCATCACATCAGCGCCGTCTGGCTGTCGTCACATGTGGAGCTCAGGAGAGCTGCTCCCACATTCCCGTCTGCAGAATCTCCACTTCCTCTTTCATTCAAACAAACCTTGATTGGATCAGACTCTCAGTGTTGATCATGAAACTACAACTGTTTCACTTTTTAGCTAAAAACTCCTGATTCATCAAGTCTGACTGAAGCACGGAGGAGGAATCATCAGGATTCTGGCTGCCTGCTCGCATCGGGTCCTGGCTGACTCTCCAACATCACATCTGAGGACTTCATCAAACCAAAGCCAGGTCCAACCTGTGTGGGGTCTACATGTTCTACCTGAGCTGCTTCAGGAACATCTTGGAGTCTTTCAGCTTCCTGCCTGCTGCCTTCCTGACTGGAGAACTTTGATCTCTATGAACAGACCTCAGTGTGGAGGAACACTGGAACCCTGTGGAACCGTGTGGTTCCTCCTGGACTGAACTGTTCTTACCTTCTTGTAGCTGAAGGGCTTGAGACCATCTTCCTTTACTGTCTGCAAGATCTGAACCATCATTGGACTGAGGTTCAGCAGAAGCCACAGTTTGTGCCTCCTGCTTCTCCAGTGTTGTCTCCTGGTCCTTCCCATCCGATTTCTTTTCATCTTCCACAGAGGTCTCGTTCTGTTGAGGAATCTCTTCTGGATCAGCCTGTTCCTGTTGAGATGTCATCTGTGTCATGAAAACAGTGTTAGTCAATGTTAAAGTAAAACGTTCATCATATGGACAAAACTACCAGAAAATTAACAGTTCAACCATCTGTTTCACTGTCACTGACAACCCGGAAGTGGGCAGGGCTTCATGGAGCCATGGAGGGAGGTGGGAGGAGGTGGAGAAGGTGGACCACATCAAGTTCCTGGGCATCCACATTACATCTGACCTCACTTGGTCCACACACACACATCCCCATCCCACCTGGTGAAGAAGATCCCACCAAAGCCCCCCCAGGCACTCTGGCAGAGTTCCATATGTGCAACATATTCAAGCCAGTCACCTTGAATCAGTGGCGTAGCTGGGATGTATTCCACATGGGTTTTCCATGTGTCAAAGGGGCCCGAATGTTTGGCACGCCGCATTGCACACAAGAATACAGGACAGAAAAAAAGCCAAAAAAAGTGCAGTAAATAATCATAGTAATAACAATATTGCGCAAGTTCAATTCGCAAGGAATCTTGGTCTTTTGAGTACGGGAACTGCTGTGATACAGTTTAACTGCTACTAAGTAAATAAAATGTGCAGAAACGATCGTTCAGTTCTTCTCTTTTCCTGAAAAAACGCTGCATCGCATCATTGAACATATCACCACGTCCTGCCGGCTTTTCTCACAACAAGCAGAGAGAGCCTGCACTTCAGGGGCCTCTCTTCCTCTGTGGTGTCTGTGTAAAATAAGATTGAACATGCAAACAGCACACCTAGTGGCAAGGAGTGAAATGCAGTCATGGCGTCTCTGTGCGCCGTGGTTTGAATGGGGAGATCCCGACTGATTACTCATCATGTAAACAGGAGGAACTCTGTCTGTTTAAGCATTTAAACGGGTTATTCCAAATGCTTCAGAAACCGTAATATTGACCTTAATCTGAATAGTGACTGCATGTTATGCATCACATTGATACCAGCCGGGTAGTAGTGGGGCCCCATTAGGTAGGTCCCTGACGTGTCATTGTAAATTATCCGAGGGATTTGAAGTTGTGTCGCTGACATCCACCGTCCGTCCGGGGCCCTACTAGCAACTAACCAGTTAGTACTCAGAAAGGGCCCCTTGCGACGGATTTTCAACACGCTGTTTTTGCGGTGTCCAGTGTGGCGCCTTTAATTTGTCATTGAAATTGACTGATGTCAGCTGTCCCTCGGGGCCTCTTCAGCTCGGGGCCCTATGTGTAGCGGCGCCTCTGGCCGTAGAGAAAGCTGCTGCTGCTCTCATTCCGCCAAACAAAAATCCTTGGCAGTGGATTTCACCACAAGAGGGCCTGTGAGTTTTCATAACCCACTAAACCTACGTAAATTACGCCTCTGCCTTGAATATTTAAATTCACTGTGCACAAATCTTTTAATTCTGCTGAAACACGTACTTATTCAGACCCTTTTCTAGATGTGTTTTTTAATGTATGTTATGTATTCGCGAGAGCTGCTGATCTAAATGTTGTTGTGATCTGTATGATGACGATAAAGATTCTTGATTGAAGTCCACAGAAATCATGCTCACAGTTGCAGAGCTACCACTAGCTCCATCTGGCTGTACTGGAGACCACTCTGGGTCGGGGATGAGGCCAAAGCAGCAGGCCGCACCAGCGATGTTGACGAGTTATTCGTATTCTTGAGTTTTAGAGGCATGTCAGCACTAAATTAAGGCGAAAGTAGGTCGACAGTACTCAATGCTCACACAAGCTGAACAAAACACACCCCGGCAGACATCAAGAACAAATTCTGAAGGAGCTCTGTGAGATATGTTTTACTCCATTGGACACCAAGCCACGCCCTCCTGATGACCTTTATTAACAGACCTCAGTGTGGAGGAAGACTGGAACTGTGGTTCCTCCTGAACAGAACATTTCTTACCTCCTCACAGCTGCAGTTCTTGGCTCCATCTTCAGGCCGGACGGGAGTGTTCTGATGATCCATGGATCCAAGTCCTCCACCATTTGTGAGAACTGGACCATCATTGGACTGAGGTTCGATTGGAAAACTAATGAACTTCTTCACCTTTTCCAGGTCAGTCTGTAATTCCTGTATTTTCTCGTCTTTGTTAGCAAGTTCATCTCGTAATTCAGCAATTTGTTTTTGCACATCTCCCACTTCTTCAGCGTTTTGTTTTTTCAGGGCTCCCACTTCTTCAACATGTTGATTATTTGGGGCTTCTTTTTCTCTGGGAATTTGTTTTTTCAGGCCCTCCATTTCTTCAGTGTTTTCTTTATTCAGGCCTTCCATTTCTTCAGTACATTGTTTTTTCACGGCTTCTATTTCCTCAACATTTTGTTTTTTCTGGGTTTCTATTTCTTCAGCATTTTGTTTTTTCAGGGTTTCTATTTCTTCAGCATTTTGTTTTTTCAGGGTTTCCATTTCTTCAGCATTTTGTTTTTTCAGGGCTTCAATTTCTTCAGCATTTTGTTTTTTCAGGGCTTCAATTTCTTCAGCATTTTGTTTTTTCAGGGTTTCTATTTCTTCAGCATTTTGTTTTTTCAGGGTTTCTATTTCTTCAGCATTTTGTTTTTTCAGGGCTTCAATTTCTTCAGCATTTTGTTTTTTCAGGGCTTCAATTTCTTCAGCATTTTGTTTTTTCAGGGTTTCTTTTTCTTCAGCATTTTGTTTTTTCAGGGCATCAATTTCTTCAGCATTTTGTTTTTTCAGGGCTTCAATTTCTTCAGCATTTTGTTTTTTCAGGGTTTCCATTTCTTCAGCATTTTGTTTTTTCAGGGCATCAATTTCTTCAGCATTTTGTTTTTTCAGGGCTCCCACTTCTTCAACATGTTGATTATTTGGGGCTTCTTTTTCTCTGGGAATTTGTTTTTTCAGGCCCTCCACTTCTTCAGTGTTTTCTTTATTCAGGCCTTCCATTTCTTCAGTACATTGTTTTTTCACGGCTTCTATTTCCTCAACATTTTGTTTTTTCTGGGTTTCAATTTCTTCAGCATTTTGTTTTTTCAGGGCTTCAATTTCTTCAGCATTTTGTTTTTTCAGGGTTTCTATTTCTTCAGCATTTTGTTTTTTCAGGGTTTCTTTTTCTTCAGCATTTTGTTTTTTCAGGGCTTCTTTTTCTTCAGCATTTTGTTTTTTCAGGGTTTCTTTTTCTTCAGCATTTTGTTTTTTCAGGGCTTCTTTTTCTTCAGCATTTTGTTTTTTCAGGACTCTCATGTCTTCAGCAGTTTGACTTTTCAGAGCTTCCATTTCTTCATGCAGCTTGTCGATCCTCTGCAGTAAAATGATGTCTGACCCACTTGTAGCAGCTGGTGGAGATGTCTGGAACAGGAGAGTAAAAACACAACAGCAAGAAGAACAATGTAAATACAAACCATGGTAAAGCTCCCATGTCACAGACAAATGTAAAGATTTCATGACATTATCCATCAACAGCAGGTAGAGCGTTGTTGGACTTCTGAATGAACAGACCTCAGTGTGGAGGAACACTGGAACTGTGTGGTTCCTCCTGGACAGAGAGTTCTTACCTTCTTGCTGACAGTGTCCTGACGATACTTGGATCCAGGTTCTCCTTCAATGTTTGTAGGAACTGAAACATCACTGGACCAGGATTGGACAGGAAGAGCACCTCTCTGCGTCTGCTCAATCACATCTTTCATCATTTCAGCATTTTGGTTTTCCAAATCTTCTATTTCTTGGGCATGTCTGGCTCGTAATTCAGCATTTTCTATTTTCAGGGCTTCTATTTCTTCATTCAGCTCCAAGACGTGAAACCATGGAACAACCTCTGACACACTTGGACCAGCAGGTGGAGATGTCTGGAATAGTAGAGTAAAAACATAACAGCATCATAAACAGTAAATACAAACCAAAGAAAACCACTCCTGTCACAGAAAAATGCAAAATATAAAATTCAACAGCTGAACCGTCTGTCACTGACTGGCAAGCAGGAAGTGGGCGTGGCTTCATGGAAACAGTGAAGAATTTAAATGAATCAAAAAATGAAAACCATTGTTGGAACAAAAAATAAATGGTAAAAAAGTAAAACTCAAAAAAACAGACAAAATACAAGATATTAATTTCATTAAAAATGCATGGCAAACAAAGAGAAAACAAGAACACAAGGGAGGAGATTCTAATGAAATAAATGATAACTGAGTAGAATAGAATGGATACAAAGATATGAAGTGGAAATCAATTTTTAACACAGGAAGACAGAATACAGAAGAGAAACAAACAAAATATGTGAGGTGACAAAATTAGAAAGTAAAATGACATATATTACAAACTTACACAGTCAATACAGAGTGGTGAAAGAAAGTGTGAAACACAAAACTAGAAGAGAAATTAAGGTGTGAATTCGAATAAAAATCGAACAAAATGAAATTCCAAAAGTACACTCAGCAAAAATATAAACGCAACACTTTTGCTTTTGCTCCCTTTTTTCATGAGATTGACTCAAAGATCTAAAATTCATTCCAGATAAACAATATTACTATTTCTTTAAAATGTTGTTCACAAATCTGTCTGAATGTTTGATAGTGAGCACTTCTACTTTGCTGAGATAATCACAGGTGTGCCACATCCAGATGCTGATCTGACACCATGATTAGTGCACAGGTGTGCCTTAGACTGTCCACAATAAAAGCCACCCTGAAATGTGCATTTTTTTGCTTTATTGGGGATCTGGGGACTCGGAACCAGTCAGTATCTGGTGTGACCACCATTTACCTCATGCAGTGCAACACATCTTCTTCGCACATCACCTCATGTTTCAGCAAAATCATGCACGGCCCCATGTTGCAAGGATCTGTACACAATTCTTGGAAGCTGAAAATGTGACAGTTCTTGCGTGGCCAGCACACTCACCGGATATGTCACCCATTGAGCATGTTGGGATGTGCTTGACCGGCGTATACGACAGTGTGGACCAGTTCCCACTAATATCCAGGAACTTGGCACAGCCTTGGAAGAGGAGTGGACCAACATTCCACAGGCCACAGTTGACAATCTGATAAACTCTATGCGAAGAAGGCGTGTTGCACTGCATGAGACAAATGGTGGTCACACCAGATACTGACTGGTTCTCGGTCCCCAGACCCCCAATAAAGCAAAAAAATACACATTTCAGGGTGGCTTTTATTGTGGACAGTCTAAGACACACCTGTGCACTGGGGGTGAGTATTGGCAAGGATGTTGCAATACGATACGTATCACGATACTTGGGTCACGATACGATAATATCACGATATTGCGATATCACGATATATTGTGATATTCTACCCAGTTAATATCAAAATTAAAATGTAGAGGTGAGAAATCAAGTTGCTGTATATGTTACACTTTTAAAAACCGATGGAGTCGATTGTTGGTGTAACACAGATTTTTTTTTTTCCTGAAACAGCGACAGAATATAAAAATAACGTTTCTGTGGCGGCGCAGCTGACGGCTCACTCAACATGCAACTTCTCAGGACGTCCCCAGCCAGAGGACATGCAGCAGAGACAGTGGTGGACCCGGAAATGAAAGCTGATGGGAAAAATTGGGTGGTTTTCTAGTCACTGTTTATATGGCTAAATGCTTACTGGTGGAATTCAGACATAAGGAACATTTTTTAGAACAGGTGACAAATGATGGGTAGACTTGGAATTAGAGATGTATTTTTTATTTTTTGACATTTAACCCCAAAGAATGTAAAGAATGACAAACACTGCAATAAATGTCGTTGTTAATAAGCCACACAAGATCAGTCTCTCTCTCTCTCTCGTCACATGCTCCATCATCTTCTCTGCAGTAGGGACACTTAATTCCAAGGATCAATGTCAATCAATCAATCAATCAATCAATTTATTTTTGTATAGCCCAGTATCACAACAACAGTTGCCTCAGAGGGCTTCATGTCCACAACAAGGACATTTTATCGTGACATCTGGACAGGCCCCTCAGTGTGGATGTTCTGGCAGGATGTGCAGGCCGGCACCTTCAACCACTGCAGCGTCAGCTTCTTGGTGGATCTGCTGCACAGCATTCTGGGACTGTGACAGGCTGTGTTTTCATGGTCTCACCCCCACCTGAAAGTTTAAAACAATGAAACCTTTATGAACACATTAAATACATCACTGGAAAGGACAAACAAGCTCCAATATATTATGCTCCCATGTAAGTTCCCCACATATGTTATTATTACCAGTTTTATGTCCTACTTATCTTGTATCATCCAAATATCCAGAGAAGAAATGTAATAAAAAAAATGATCATTATACATGAGCATGTGCAAGACATTTGGCACAGTGGTTTCAATGTCAGTATTTCAAATAATTTCACAAAACGGACACAAGTGAACTGATGTGACGTGCCTCAGAACTGAATTTGTGCGATTCTGGGAAGGAGATTCTCTTCAGTAAAGGTGAGGAGGGATTCTGGGAGGTCCTGGCTGCTGTCACTCTGCGGCTGTGTTCAGACCAGAGTGTGTGTTGCTCTGTTCTTCACTCAGCTTCACTCTGCAGAGTTAAAAAAAAACAATCAGCTGAATTATAAAATACCGGGAGTTACTGCGGCTGCTGTCTTCAGCCTCCATCTTGTTAAGTAAACTGTCTTTTAAGACAACAATGTGTGAAATGTGGGAAGTGCATTATAAAAAACAATCACAGTTCTGTATTGCCAAAAACTCAGGACCATTTCAGTGTTGTTGATGATCGCTTTTCCTTAGAAACGAACATATACAAACGCCGACTGCGAGTATTTACATGATGAACAAGTGTATTTTGGGCTGGAGTTTAACATTTACATGTCAGTTAGCAGATACGCACCTTAGATTTCACAGGAACGTTGTCCGTGTTGCCGATTTGATGCTGTCCCGGAGCTCCCACAAGGCCAGAAAAAAAAAATACTTGTAGGAATCCCGGCTCTTGTACGCAGAAGAACTGTCGATTAGAAAACAGTTTATATCCGAGTCCTCCAGACGGGGAGTTCTGGAGTCTCAGCCCTGCATACGGGTCCTGCTGCAGCCTGAAATCCGTAGTTCCTCCCGGTACCGGTCTTTGGTGTGTTACGTCAAGATTGTCCGCTTGATCTGACAACAAAACATCCCGACACTCCTTCAGTCGACATTTTCAACATTAAAGGTGCATTAAGGAGTTTTACAACCTTAAAAATACTTATTTTCCACCATAAATATGTTCCACATTTTTAATGATGTGTACAATGTGCCCTGACATATTCATTACCAGTACCTAAAACAGCGCTAAATTGTCACTTGAAAGTCACAGTGCCGGTACGGCACTAGAATTTTTTGGGGGAGAATTTGAAAGGAATGACGTAATGCGCGCTCCGGCTGGCCTGATTTAATTGGGTTTCATTTTGTCCGCCATTACTCAGCCAGTTGCTTAGTGAGCAACAACTGAGCAGGAGCTTCCAGAAAGTAAGAACAGACTGGCTTCTGGCACTGCCACAGCTCCACACAGACTCCACCAGGGAAAAGAAACTTAAATCTTACTTGAGCGCTTCTATACGAGCGAAGACGGAGTCCCCCTCTTCCGTGCATGCGAGCCACAGGGACAAATTTTTCACTAAGCTGCATTACGCCCAAGGCCTGCAGGGGGCGCTGTTTTGCATAAAATGTGCAAACTCCTTAAGGCACCTTTAAAGAACACGGGGCGACAGTAGCTCAGTTGGTAGAGCAGGTCGTCTCATAACCGGAAGGTTGGCGGTTCGATCCCCGCTCCCACAGGTGTAAAACTGTCGTTGTGTCCTTGGGCAAGACACTTCACTTCACCCACCTTGCCTAGTATGAAAGTTGTGAGAGTGAATGGTTGGTGGTGGTCAGAGGGGCCGATGGCGCAGACTGGCAGCCTCGCTTCCATCAGTCTGCCCCAGGGCAGCTGTGGCTACAGTAGTAGCTTACCACCACCCAGTATGGAGAGAATGAATAATGCAATGTAAAGCGTCTTTGAGTGTCCTGAAAAGCGCTATATAAAACCAATGCATTATTATTATTATTATTAACACTGAACGTGCACTACTCTCTATGGATGACAGCGCTTATCAGTCCGCTTCTGCCCCTGTGACTGCCTCTACTGCCAAAATGGCACCGCACCACACAGCAGAATGACTCTACGGCGCCACCTACCGGCGTGGAATTGCGGAAGTGGCACATTTTTCCCCCTCAAGCAATCGATATTAGTATCTCAAGAATTTATATTATATTTCACGGCCGAAAATCGCAATATATCTGCAAATCGATTTTTTTTTCACACCCACACTGTGCACTAATCATGATGTCAGATCAGCATCTGGATGTGGCATACCTGTGAGGTGGGACGGATTATCTCAGCAAAGCAGAAGTGCTCACTATCACACATTCAGACAGATTTGTGAACAATGTTTGGAAGAAATGGTAATATTGTGTATCTGGAATCAATTTTAGACCTTTAAGTCCATCTCATGAAAAATGCGAGCAAAAACAAAAGTGTTGCGTTTATATTTTTCTCGAGTGTATAAAAAGTAGACATGCATCAATACCAATATCAGTATTGATCATTGGATATCAGGTCTGAAGCTACAGGAACTTTCTAAAAGCTCCTCGATATGACCAGACCAGAGAACATCTGTCAACATCAGCAGCTATTAACAGACCTCAGTGTGGAAGAACACTGGAACCCTGAAGTTCCTCCTGGACAGAAGGTTCCTTACCTCCGTGTTGATAGTTCTCTGGTAACCAGTTCCTCCTCTCCTGTCATTCCCTGATATCTTTGGGATCATTGCTTTTAGCCCATCTGTGAAGGCAGCCTTGCTACCCTTCTTGTTGTTTGGACCAGCCGGTTGAGATTTGTTTGGGATCATAGAAAAAATAAAAAAAATGTCAATGAATCCCAAAGTGAACCATTCATCATTTGTAATAGGCTCTATGCACAACTTCACCACTTCCTGAACTTCAGGAGGCTCCTTGTTTCCTGTCTTTCATGATAGGATGAGCTGATTAATGCAGGTGTGTCTGAAGTTGTTACAGAGGTCAGACACACCTGCATTAATCAGCTTGTCCTATCATGAAAGACAGGAAACAAGGAGCCTCCTGAAGTTCAGGAAGCGGTGAAGTTGTGCATAGAGTCCATGTTGTGAAAAATGGACTCCGGCCCTTTAAGAGACTGAAGTCTCTGTCTGTTGTTGTTCCGGTGTTGTTAGTCCTCCAGACCAGCAGGGGTCAGAGTGGACAGCAGAGAGTGTAACAGAGTGTAATCATGTGTCTCAGTGTTCAGATGAAAATCCAGAGCTGTCAGGACGTCACGTTTCTAAAATACAAACAAAACTTCCAGAAACTCTACAGATCAACTGGGACTGACAACCAGGAAGTGGGCGGGGCTTCATGGAAACAACAGAGTGAAGACTTTAAATCAGGGGTTTTCAAAGTGTGGAATAGCGAGCCTCCCCAAAGAGAAGTCAAAAGCATGGTGGCCCCCCTTTACCCGCCTACTTCTACCGTCTGGGGGGGGTGGGGGGGCAGGTTGTTTAGAATTTAGCGGTCCTAATTCCGTTATCAGTACTGCTTATTGGTACGATTCCTTATCAATTCTCTTATCAATTGACTCTCATTGAGTGAGAAATGAAACAATACAAATGGGGTGTTTGCATTAACTCTTTAATATCTTCATCCTGAACAGAAGAAAAAAATATCCATGTCATGAAAACTTTGCAAGGTGCAAGTAGCCCCAGTTTCATCTTTTGGTGTGACATACAGCCAAACTCTGGAGCTTCTTCCTGATGCCAGGTTGGAAAGCTCAAAACCAAATTACACCGGCCTCACACTGGATGCCCCTGCCTGTCTGGTCCAGCTCTGCAGCTCTGTCACTCACAAGGTCTTGGTGTGTCTGCTGTCAGCTGATGTTGGTTGCCAGATCTGCCCCAAATATATTGTTAAAACCATCCAACAATAGAAAGGAATCCAAACCTCCATCTCTGTAGAAAATGCATGTTAAAACCGTAAAAACCTGATTTGCATTCAAAAAAACACGTCACAACACATAGCCATTCCATCAACCCGCCTCGGGTCCAAAACAAGCTTGATTGTGCAGAAACCCGCCAAATCTGGCAACACAGCCGCTCTCGTCATGGAGCTTTGATTTGTGCAATTTTGGTGTCTTTGACTTTCCTGCAATGAGTAAGAACAACATCGTTCATTTTTCTAATCCATATAATGATTAGATCGCGTTGTTTGTCATATATTCTACCAGAAGAATTACAAAAAAGCAATGTGAAGGCAAAAACACGACACAGATTTTATTTTGAAATCACTGATTTAGGAACACGTATCTACTTTACATCTGGCACCCGACTTGTTTCTATTCAGAGTGAAGCAGCAGGGCTCCGGAGTGAGGAAATATAGGGTCCTTGCTGAAAGTTTCCGGTCCGCGGCTCTGAAGCTGCGCCGGAGCGGACTGCAGCTGCCCTGTGGCTGCTGGGAGCGCATGTGCGGAGCGCATGGTACGTCGTCACGCACACAGCGGAACTGATAAGCGGAGTCGTTAAGGAGACAGACAAATAACTCCGTGGAATTGAGACATGAGGAACTGGTTCTACAAAAGAACCGGTTGTCGATTCCCATCCCTGGCGTGAGAAATCTCACAGGACACACTGCTTCGGAAGCCCACACGTATTTTTTTTGTTTTTTTTTTCTCTGTCGCGCCTCCCCTGAAACCCTCTGGCGCCCCCCAGGGGAGGCGCGCCTCACACTTTGAAAACCACTGCTTTAAATGAATTAAAATAATAAAAACAAAGAAAGAAAAGAGTACAAATGTGTCACAGATCACCTGGAAAATAGAGTCAGAATAAAGACCTTCTTGTCCAAAGAAGACACAGAGATGTGTTCAAGCTTTGATTTTCAGTCGGTTCCATGACTGTAACAACAGTCTAAACAAACACCAAGAACCTGGACCACATCAGGTCGGCCTTCAGAACTCTACACTGGCTTCCTGTCAGTCACATGACAGGTTCTCAAGTCTGACTGCTGGTCTGCAAAGTCCTGAACGGTCTTGGACAAAATTACATGCTCGATCCATTTGTTCCCTGTGAAGCATCCAGACCCCTCAGGTGGTCTGGGACCGGTTTACTGTGTGGAACCAGAACCAGAACCAGAATCAAACAGAGTGAAGAAGCATTATGTTCCCTGACTTGTGGAACAAATTTCCTGATCAGCTCAACGTTTGTCTGTGACTGATTTGAATGACTCTGGCATCTATTTTGAAGTCTGCTGAACCAGATTTTGCTCATCTGAAAACAGTTTGTGATTTTTTTCACTTGTTTGACTGTATGAATGATGTTTAGGTTAGCTCTAAAGCATCTGCACTGCCAACCTTCCAAATCCTTGGTCTTGAGAATATGTGGACTGCCTTTGGACCAGGAGCCAGTGAATGATGGATTCTAGTCCATGAGCTGGTTTTAGCGATCGGCCCTCAGAAAGCCAGTGGAGTTCTGTTCTTCCATGTATTCACTGGGGGGACATTGTATCTGTCTTTTGAGGAAAGGAAGAAGACAGCCTGGCAGATTTGGATTACCTATGATGAAATTTCTGTAACATTCTCGAATTGAAGCCAGTGTCAACATCAGTAAATGATCTTGACCGACAACAGCCAGAGGGATCTGTTGTGCTCGATCAGGTGCAGCTACTGATCTGGATGAAGCCAGACTAGACAGGATGCGATCTCACGCTGTGCACCTCGGACAGAACGGGCCAGGTTCCCAGGTATGACAGAATGGCAGAGTCTGTACAGGTCATGAAAGACAGTCTGTGTAACAAGTTGGAGATCAAAGACAGCAGCCACATGAACACCAGGCTGCTGTTACCAGATATTTCACAGTTCAGCTACCTAAGTCTCACACTGAACTGTTGTCAAAAGTGGAGAACCCTGTCTTTATCCCACCAGAAGGGTTTGTGGTTTTGACAGAAGTAAGTCTGTGACTGTTGGTGTGTTTGTTCTGTATCTCTGGAGGAGATTTGTTGTCAAATATTTCAGCTGCGGGGGAAGCTGGAGGACTTGGGAGTGGACGGACATCTGGCTGCCTGGACCATCAACTACCTCACTGACCGTCCACAGTACGTGGTGCTGTGAGTCAGAGGTGGTGGTCTGCAGCACGAGGGCGCCCCTGGGCAATGTTCTCTCACCTTTCCTCTTCACCATCTACACCTTGGACTTCACCGACAACAGGAACAGCTGCCACCTCCAGAAGTTCTCCGAGAACTCCGCCATTGTGGGCTGTGCGTCAGAGGGGAACGAGCTGGAGGACCGGTCAGTGATCATTGACTTTGTGGATTGGTGTGAGAGCAACCACCTGTGGTTGAACACCAGCAAGCCGAAGGAGATGGTGATGGACTTCAGTAGGAGGACACTTCCACACCCACCGGTGAACATCCAGGAGGAGGACATGAAACGGTGGACAGTTTCAAGTCCCTGGGTGTTCGCCTCAACAATAAACTGGACTGGTCCCACAACACCAACGCTCTGTACAAGAAGGGCCAGAGTGGCCTCCACCTTCTGAGGAGGCTGAGGTCCTTCAGGGTGTGCAGACCTCTGCTCAGGACCTTTTATAACTCTGTGGTAGCCTCTGCTATCCACTGCACCGCCGTCTGCTGGGCCCCAGGCAGTACAGAGCGGACAAGAAGAGACTCAACAAGCTGGTCAGGAGGACCAGCTAAGTCCTGGGCTGTCCTCTGGACTCTGTGGAGGATTTGGGTGAGAGGAGGATGTTGGCCAAGTTCACATCTATTATGGACAACAGCACTGAGCCACTGCACCGGACGGTAGAGGAGCTCAGCAGCTCCTTCAGTGGCCGACTGAGACCCTCAGTGCAGGAAGGAGCTACTGCAGGTCCTTCATCCACACCGCTGTCAGACTGGACAACTCTACTGTGCAGAATTTCTTCAATAACTCTGGACATTATAATATCCTGCAACCATGGTCACTTTAACCCCCTTAAGAAACTCTATGACACATTATAATCCAATCACTCTGCCAAAACATATTGCATATATTATATATTGTAATGTATATTCTATTGTATATATTGTTTAAATTATATAGTTCCTGTTATATTTGAGATTTATGTTGTACATACAGTGAGATCGTCCTTGTTTTTAGCTTTCTGTTACCATCCTCACTACAGTTTGCTCTATTACTTTTCTTTGTTTGCACCTTTCAATACTTTTTGCTCCAACCTGTGTTCTATGAGCCTCTTGCACCTGCAAATTACTTCAACGTCAGATTAATAGTCTATTCTATTCTATTCTAAGATAAATATCAACTGTTGTTTTCAGTCTCCTTCATTCAGCAACAGTTAAAGGTTTAATCAAACATGAAACGTCATGTTCGGTAAGAGTCTTCAGTCACTGTCAAAGAAAAATGTTCCTGAAGCTGAAATAATCCAGGCTGAAAGTGGAAAAGAATCTATTACCTGTGACTGGGAGGTTTTGAAGAATGTCTTAACATCAGCCCTCATGTTCTTGTTGCGTTCACAGCTGAGCAGTTTGTTCTGGTGGAACAGACAGTCCAGAGTCAGTCGGACTCTCCAGTCTGTCACCAGTCTGCGGCTCGGAGGAATCACTTGTTCAGGATTGAGGGTGTGATGCATCACCACCAGAACGGCTGCTTTACCATCTGGAAACATAATGATTAGCATTAGCATGACTTAACTGACGTTAGCTTCAATCTCTAAGAGCATTCTGCATGATGCTTCTTCTCATGATTTATGTTTCTTCAGGAAGAATCAGCATCCAGATTATAGAACATCTTCCTCATTTAACTGAAGTAGCTTCATCTGAATCAGTCATTAGACTGATCCACGCAGTGCTAACAGCTCAGGTAACAGTACTGTGGAACATTCCTCGGACCGACACTTGATCAAACTCTGTCGATCTAATTCCATTGGTTTGAAATGTCGACAGTCTGGGATGATGCAAAAAACAAGAGACACAAAAAAACAAAATTCTCAAATTTCTCAGGAAGTAACACATCAGGAAGGTTAGTGAAGACATTTCTCACCAGGAAGAAACTCCATGGCCTCACTGACATCTGCTCCAACTCGAGAAGTGACGGGACAGAAAACCAGATAGTAGTCAGCGTCTTCAGGAGACCTCGCCTCAGTTTGACCCAAAGATTCAAAGTTTTTAACAACAGATTGATGAGCATCGTTCGTTTTTCCTGTCAGGATGATGAAGAACTTCTTCCAAGAAGCTGGAAATAAACAAAACAAAACATTTCAGGACTAATTTACATGGCAACATTTTGAAAGTGACGTCTGTTTATATGGACATGACAGAAACACTGAAAACACAACCCAGTCTCACAGAAATTCATGCTATGAGTCACGCATATTAATTAATTTAATCGTGTCCAGGAGCAGTGCTTTGCACAGTTTTTTCGTGTCCCACGCCTCTTTTTAAACTAATACATTTCAATGAGAGTCACCTGGCCACGCCCCCTCACGATTCAACCAAAGTTAAACAACGTTATTGGGAGTTAAACAACTCATGATGCAAATCCAGTGCAAGCATCATAAATATGTAATTCTTGATTCTACGGAAACTGATTCTACGGCCCATCCTTCCAGCTGTCAACACTCAGCTGGACAAACATCAGTTTGCTTAAAAGGCCAAGCGTGGTACGGAGGATGCTGTGGCATGTCTCCTCCACCCCCTCCTTCAGCATCTGGAAACACCTGACAACCTTGCAGCAGTTCTTTTTGTGGATTTAAGTTCAGCCTTTAACACCATACAACACCACCTGATGATACACAAATTACAGCAGTTAAACATCTCATCTCAAATCATCCACTTGATCCATAGTTTTTTGAGCAACAGACCACGGGCTGTGAGGATAGGAACTGCCATATCTGACACCACCATTACCAACACTGGAGCCCCACAGGGCTGTGTCCTCAGCCCCTTTCTCTCCACGCTCTACACTAAGGACTGTACAAGCCCCACACCTATCACTGCATACTACAAATACTCTGATGACACTGCAGTCTTGGCTCTTCTCAATAATCAGCACTCCATCACTGCCTATCACAGCTCAGTCACCCACTTCACACAATGGTGCATGGACAATCATCTTTACATTAACCCTGATAAAATAAAGGAAATGGTCTTTAATCCTCCCACTCCCAGCCTGAACCACATCTCCATCAACGGCAACGCTACAGAACAGGTGAACACATTTAAATATCTTGGCCCTGACCCTGGACAGTAACTTCACCTTCGAGCACCACACCATGGACATTCATAAACGCTCACAACAAAGACTTCCTGTTCTCCGTACACTCAGTGCTCTCCATGTTGCTCCTCATCTTCTGCTGCTGCTGTATAAGAGGATGATTCAGTCCATTCTGCTGTTCTTCCTGTTTTTACACCATGCTGTCAGTCTCCAATAGAAACAAACTCCTTAAAATCACTCACACAGCATCTAAAATAATCTGTTCTCCCACACCAAACATTTCAGACTGAGTGACAGAGCAGCAGCCCGGCTCGTCAAATCAGCAGTTTCAGACACAGATCACCCTCTTCATAACTTCTTCCTGCTCCTCCCTTCCGGGCGCAGATATCCGACTCTTAAATATAGACGGGCCCGTTTTAACAAGAGTTTTGTTCCATCTGCTATTGCTGTACTGAACAAGGAACCTCGCTGACTTACTGGCCAATCTATGCTTAATGCTGCTTGTTGTTGTTTGCTGTATATTCTCTGTTTTTGTAATTGTCTTACTGTCTTACTTGTGGTGTATGTGATGGTGTCCATAACATCTTGAACTGAAAGGCTGTGGAAACAAATTTCCCTTCACGGGATAATAAAGAGCTATATATCCATCTATCTATCTATCTTGCTGGGGTTTGAACGTGTCTCAGTTTATGAACGCCAATAAACCATATCAACAGCTGAACATGTACTACTGGTAAAGTGCAATGTGTGTCTTATGAATTGAGTGTGAAGAAGTACATCGCTCTGGATTTATGTCTGTGATTTGCCAGCGACCATGTGACCACGAGATGCTACAATTCCCGTGAGATCTTGTGTTGTTACCGACATCGTTGGCATTCAGCCACGTCTCAGCCAGTTAGATCAGTTTGTTTCTGTAAAAACCTAAAGGGATCGATTTAATTTAACGTTTTAACTTTTTTGATCGAAAATTCTAAGAATAGATTTTTGACATTTTAACACCAACCTATCATATAACACACACACACACACACACACACACACACACTTTGATTGAACTTCATACATAAAGAACTTTATAAATGCAGTTATAAATAATCACATTTCTGCACAAATCAACATAAAAAAGCTCAAACATGCGATGCGAGCAGCAAGACCATAAAACATTCAATAAAAAAAAATATACACACAATAAAATAACCACAATAAAAGCAGGTCCAGAGTCTCAAACTGGGCTCAAGGCTAAGAAGCATAAATGGGTTTTCACATTAGTTTTAAATATTGAGCCTGGGGGCAGGGGTGGGACAAATGTGTCTGACACACACACACACACACACACACACACACACACACACACACACACACACACACACACAAACACACACACACACACACACACACACACACACACACACACACACACACACACCCTGCTATAACCCGAGTTAGTGATTTCTCACCTGGATCTTTGTCCTCAGACTCGCCTCTGAAAACACACAGACTAAGTTGAAGTGAACTCAGTTCAACACGGTGACAGGAGATGAAACATGTCAGAGTTCACTGAACACTGCTTCATTCAGGTTATTCCAGATTATTAATCCAGCTCACACTCACCCTGGAGCTCGCCATCTGTCTGCCATGTTCAGCGTTCTTCTCTGTTCTCACTGACATACTTTCACTTTGAAGACTGACGTGTGAAGAAGGAGAAGCCAATCATTAACTCTGACAGCTGTTCTTCCTTCCTTCTTCCATTCTTTTGCCATCTTGGAAGTTCATTGGATTGTCTGTTGAATGTTTCATTCTAGGAAAAAGATCCGCTGTCGCCCCTTGATGACAGAGTCTTTGGATGGCACCTCCTGCCGTCTGTCCTCCCTTCTATTGTGTCTTACAGTCGTACGGTGCCAATAACAGATCCTGTGACTTTGGTCTTGTGATGAGTTATCAAAATTAACATAATAAAGCATAATGCAGGTTTTATTTCTTAAACTGTTACAAGCTGAGTCTTTGGATGGCACCTCCTGCCGTCTGTCCTCCCTCCTACTGTGTCGTATCATCTTACTCCCCTGATAAAGTTCTTTACAATGATGTGTCATGCTTAGTGCTGTGACACATTTTTAATTTCCCCTCCTCTGGAACCAGCCTTGTTTGACATGTAGGTTTCAGGGAGACGTGAGGCTCAACAGGATGAAATGTTATTGAACTGAATTTATCTCAGCATGACACATCATTGTAAAGAACTTGATCAGGGGAGTAAGATTATGCCAGACTGGAAGTTTGAATTTGCTCCTGCTCAGAGATATTGACCTTTGAACTTTGACTTTGGTGCTTCTTTTAAAGCTTCTATTTTGACAATGAAAAATGCTAGAATCATGGGACCAGCTGTTATACAAAGCTCTTCAACTCCACCATCCTGTCAGGTTTCACTTGATATTATCACCAGCAGAGGGCATCATGATATGTGCTGAAAGCTAAATTTCACCTATGTATATCAGTTTAATTTTAAAAAATAATCAAAAGGAGCATGTTCCTCATCACTCTAAACCCCTAAATGTACCTTTTTTTTTTAATATATTTTACTCTTCTATTGAGGGAAAACGGGTATTTTGAAGATAGAACTAAAACTCCATTGAACGCATCATGAATTTGTAGTTCTGTCTGGGGTTTGAGAGTAGGGTGAGGTTTCTGAGTTTATGAATGTCAATAAACCATATGAACAGCTGAATGTGTACTGCGTAAAGGTGAAGTGTAATGTGTGTCTGATGAATTGAGTGTGGAGAACTACATTGCTCTGTGATTTGTAGCCCTGCCAGCTTTCAGGTGAATGCTAATGCTGGTATTCTCGCGAGATCTTGTGTTGTTGCGATACCACCAGTCCCGCTCCCAAAATCAGTGGGGTTTTTTCCATTGACAGTCTATAAGATGATTTTGGCGCCGGGCACCAGGCAGATGTGGAAACACAGATGATCTGGTGCATAAACCTGCTGAACAGATGTGCACATAAGACGCACACGGCGGGTTATTGTGCAATTGGGACCACCCGGTTGTCAGTCTGTGTTGTTCTGACTCTGGTTCCCATAATGCATGTGGAGGAGCATCGATTGTCAACCTCGACCAATCAAACGCGTCGCTGACAAACATGAGGATTATGGGAATTGTGGTGCTTCTCCGTGATGTGACTTTGACAATAATTGAATTGCCCGATGAATTGATATTTCATGGGGCTTTTGGACTCAGCAGAAGCACATTCCATTGTTACACAGTCTGCCTTGGATGTCACACTGTTATGGCTAACAATCAGATTTTTCTTCAGAATATCGATTCATCTTCATTTGCACTTCCGGGATCCATGAAACACCCACGGCGTGACGTCTTTGAAGCTGAGAATGCGTGTTCCCACCACGACACGGATTCTAATTGACTCTCAGTGGAGACTGTTTGCGTGGCGACAGCACGCAATTTCAGCACAGTGTGTGACAGGAGCAGCAGTCTGGTACTAAGAGTGTGTGCTCATTTCATGCATTTCTGTGAGATCAAGTTGGAGCACACAGGTGATGAGCTGCAGCTGTGCGAGAGGGAAAGCAAAAAGTCTTTTGACCGTGTTTGTTGGTGTGTCAGATTATGTTTCTGTTGGCGAGGGAAAAGGACAGTAGCCTTCATGTTTTTAAATATGTATCTTTGCAGTAAATGATAATAGTCTTTCCTTTGGCATCTGATGATAGATGTTAATCTACTTTTGTGTTTGTTTTCTTTATCTTGCTTTTCCCTTGTTGGGTGTTTCATAAATTCCCCAAATAGCCAGGTTTTCTCTTTTCAGGCTTTTCTCAGACTGTGTTCACTATGGTTTATCCTTCTTGAAGTTTTATCCGAATTCTTTAATTGGGCAGTGTCGGTCATAAAGCGTCACAAATATTTCTAGAAATGCGATGAAAGAGTCGTCGGCGTCCTCTGCATCGACTTCCTGCCAGTTATGATTCAGAAGTTCTGTTTGAAGAGCTGCTATTGCTTCAGGCGATTTTACTCTCATTTTTGAGTCTCTTTCCTTTTTGACGTTTATTGATCGTCCATTTCTGACACAGCAGAGGCTGGCAACTGATCACTACCATCAGTCACCAGTCGTTCACTTTCTATTAATCTCTATTTACCAGATATTGCCAATCAGTGTTGTCCTCCACTCTCCTCAGTTATTCCACTGGATTTTAAAATCAATGGAAACTTCAACTGAACATGGTGCTGACAAATTCTGTAGTTTTCATGTGATCATTAGATTTCAGTAAATCAGTGTTAACCTCTGTCAGGATTCTGTTCAGGCAGGCAGCAGGCAGTCTCGGCCTCTCTGGGTCCATCTGATGGCTGCTTGCCTTCACCTGGGCCTGCCACTCTGCCTGCCTGTATAAACCTCCCCCTGCCTCCTGCTCCTTGCTGGATCGTTTTCTTCTCCAGGCTGCTGCGCTGCTGCAGAAGGACTTCCCTGCTCTGCCAGACTCTTTGAGGGATATTTCCTCGACCTCGCCTCGAGCCAATCTGCGGTGCTGCGCCAGGCTGCAGCCCTGCTGGATCTCCTGCTTCAAATAAACCTGTGCAAACGTCAATCCTGTGTCTGTCTCTCTGCGTCTGGGTCTAACGGCACTCCGACCATGACAAAATCATTGCAAACCAAAAACACTTCATGTTTTTCATTGAATTTAGATACTAATCTTATTAAACTGGCAAGACTCTGCCATTCTGTCAATAAAACTGAAATATTTCTGATCTTTAAATCTTAAATTCAGTGGTTACCAGTTCCAACAAATTGTCAATTCCAGTTGTTATATTATCAATCATCTTGCATTTAAGATCAGATCTTGCATATCAGATCTAGTTTGAAATGTAAAATTGAAAGAAGCAGCGTTTCAGCACAGCTTTAGATTAAATACTGTTGTTCTACTGTGTTTAAGTCCTTTTGGACATGTTGATGCGTCATTAAAGCGGTACTTCAACATTTTGGCAAATTGGCCCATTTAGCGCAATAAATCCAACAACGCACATTCACTATGCTGTGAAATATTAATGCAAAATTACCAGATTGAGTTGTTTATGCGAAGATTGCTGAAACGGAACTACTTACTAGACATGGCGTCTGGGCGTAGTGATTTCAAAAGAAAAAGTAGTTCCCAGTATTTGCTTCAGTGTCGTAATGCTACAATATCAATTGTTGGTGTTCCACAGCGTAGTGAATGTGTGGATTATAACGTGTCCACCAAAGTGTTTTGGGATTGTTGGATTGTGTATTTGATGAGTTTGACGACGGGGAACAAAAATACCATCCACTTCCATTGTGTCCGTCCCGAAAACCTTCCCCTCACAAGAAAAGTAAGTATGCAGTTCGAAATGACTAAGGAATTGTGCTAAATGGGCCAATTTGCCAAAATGTTGAAGTATCACTTTAAATGTCCAGTGTGTTTGTCGTCTTTTCTCACCGTTGAAATGGTTCACTTTGCTCACTGTCTGCTCAAATTGTCCGGCCCAGCTCATGTCTTCAGTCTGAGAATCTGGGCCCAGTTTGTGCCTGTTTAAGTGAAGGGGCCTGCCGTTATGGTGTAGCCTGCTGGAGCAGCAGCATCACTGAGAGGGAGAGGAGCCTCTTTAAATGTCTTATCCTGCACTCTACAGTCAATAAACACAGAACTCTGGCTTGGTATGGTCACTCTCTCCTTTGCTGTTTTCACCTTGTACTCATGTATCTGCCCCACACTAACTGCTTTGATCAAAGTCGTAGCTTTGTTTTTCTTTAGATGTGGGAAAGCCACTTTCACTGCTCTCAAACGCTTCTCCTTTTCCTCTGAGTCAGTCGCACCTTTCATACTTTCCAGAACAAGGTGCTCGATAACTTTAAACCCAATAATTGGACACCGTTGCTGGTTACCTTTAAGCACTAGAATGGGTACAACTCAGAATCATTAGCTGTAAGTTTAAATGGTATCTCAACCCACCCTACATATGGCATATCTGTACCATTGACTGCTTCAAGATGGAGGGGTTCAGTTAGGTCGACCAGCTCGCTCACATTTCTGATTGGTACATTCGTTAAGTTAGCATCTTTCCATGACTCATCGACAACACAAACCTGTGAGCCAGAGTCCCAAAGGGCTTCAACCATTTTGTTGCCTAGAAAGCACCTAATGGCACATTTTTTCCCCACTAACTGCATGACAGAAGGTATTTTGTCTTTTTCACACGGTTTCTTTTTGACAGGCTTCTCAGAGAACTTCCTGTCCCTTTCATGCACACGACCACAAGTGGAAGGCTTCCATTTTGTTTTATGGATGGGCCAGTGCTCTGCCTGGCACTTCTTGGAGCAGTAAAGGGCACTCTTACACACTGAACAACATTTTAAACCCTGAGTTTTATTTTGTGTAGCACAACTGTAACACTGGGACTTATCCGTATCACTGGTCACACCATGTCCCATTGGAGTGACCCCTCCTAGTTTAAAGATCTACCCCTGGCTGGTTTCACTGGCCTCTGTGCTTTACAGCCTGCCCGAAAATGCTCACTGCTTCCACATCTAAAGCAGTGCTGGCAGAACTCTGCACCTGTCTGAACACAAGAATAACACCTTGGTTGTGGGCGGGGCATGTGGTACCGCTGAGGTGCGAAGCGCTGCTGAAACTGGGCTGTGCCCCTTGTCGGAGTCAAACCAGTAGCTGGGTGGTCGGACTGAAGAGCTGCTGGGAAACACTGCTGAGGGTAGTATTGTCGAGCAGGAGGATTCAGATGATATGATGGATGTGGCGTGAAGATGGGTGCTTGGTAGTAGTCTTCAGATCTTCCGCTGATGGGTTGTGCCGTTGCTGTAGACTTCTGTATGGTCTCTCTAATTTGGGATACCTCAGCTTGTAGGCCCTTCAAAAGACCCATCTCAGACCGCATCTCCTTCATCTCCGACAGCAAACCAGGAGGCAGGACAGCTGTGCTTTGTTTTTGAACAGTTTCAGTCCTTTTCTCAGTGGGTGCTGTGATGTCACGAGAGTAGACAGCATTCACAGAGGTCACTCGCTGAGGAGCAGCATGCTTCTTCTTATCTTGTCGTTCCTTTTCGTTTGCACATGCTGTATTCACTTTCTCTAACAAGACTTCATCAGATGTGGTGGGATGAAGGAGGTAGGGCTGCATGCCACTCTTCACGTTGTCATTCTGCAGACCTGTTAAGATGGTGTGCATGAACAACCTCTGAACTAAAGCAGGATCATATTTTAACCCTGACTTCAGCTCTTCTCGTAACATCTGCTTCACAGTCTCTCTTTGGTTTTCATCCAGATGAGACAGATCGACAGGAGGGTCCCATTGCTCGCTGATGGAAGCACACTCTGTGGCGTCTTGAATTTGGATCTTGTTCACAGCTACAGATGGGAGGTCTTTCCTGAATATGCTAGCTGGATATACAGACCCCACTGACTGCACAGTTCCTATAATCGTTCTCCCTGGTAGTGTAATGCTATGGCTGGTTGGGTTTTGTACACTAACAGTAATCTTTGGAAGAGAACCTGCTTTCACTGAAACTAATGAGTCACAAAACTCTAGGCCGTCCGGCCACTGTGTGTCTTCACAAGGTTCAAAAAAATCAGTGTAGTGTAACCTGGACCAGATCTTCAGGAAGTCCAGCTCTGTCCTGGTCTGTCCTCAGACAGCAGTCACACTTTAAAGGATCAAATGAATTTAAAGTCAGAACAGCTTTTATTGGGAATCCTTCTGCATCATTTGATAACTGAACACAAACTCAACTCAAAATTATAAAATAAAGTCACTAATTATTAAAATATTTGGAATCTGATGTAGATCAGGTCACCTCGGAGCTCTGCCTGTTCAACAGGAAATTTTAGATCATTCGTTGATTTCAGTCTCATTAAATACACTGAAGCAAGTTGGTGAGTAAAGTTTATTCATGAAGCCCTTTTGACAGACAAAAATCACAAAGTGCCATAAAGAACAAGGTAAAAGACACACATGATCTGGACTTTAGATTAATAAATGATAAACAGTTACTAAAGTCAACGTTAAAGCCTGAAGAATTTCAGAGTTGTTGACACACAAGAGAATCAATCAAAACAAGAGCAAACTAATGAAGGTCAGTGGAAGAGAGGGAGGGGAAATGAGAATTACCATCAACGGAAGCGCACTCGAACAAGTCAAGCAGTTCAAGTATCTAGGAAGTCTTATAACAGAAGATGGACGTAGCGCGAGAGAGGTTAAGGCTGGAATAGCGATGGCGAAAGAGGCATTCAACAGACACAAGATCCTGCTTATCAAAAACTTTGACAAGAGCCTAAAGAAAAGGATAGTCAAGACCTCAGTTTGGAGTGTGTTGACGTATGGATCCGAAACGTGGACACTGAGGAGGGTGGAAATTAAGAGGCTGGAAGGTTGCGAGATGTGGATGTGGAGAAGGATGGAGAGGATCAGCTGGACGGAAAGAGTAACGAATGAAGAAGTGTGGAGCAGAGTTAATGAACAACGAAAGCTAATTCAGTCCATCTGGAGGAGGAAGGCGAGATGGATTGGGCATATCCTGAGAAGTGAAGGGCTACTGCACGATACCATCGAAGGAAAATTTGAAGGGAGAAGACGGAGGGGCAGGAAGAGAGCCATGGTGCTGGACGACATACAACAAGGAAGGAGCTACCAACAAATGAAGAGCATGGCACAGAGGAGGTACGACTGGAGAGTACTGACTGATGCCGGACCTGTCGGATGACAGACCACTCAAGAGAGAGACACACAAGAGGTCAAAGTTTCATTTACATTAATAAAACATTGATAACAATAAAGATAAGATTCCAGAAAGTTTCCAATTTGTTGTTGGATTGATGCCAGCAGCCGCTGCAGTGAAGACAACAGGAATGGAAAAAAATGCATCAAATTTTCAAGCACAGTTTGAAGAGTTCGACTCCCAAAGACCAGATTTAAGACCCAAAGATCAACATCAGCCTCAGCTCCATCACTCAGTCCCTCCAGCAGCTCCACCCTTCAGTTCGATCCCTTCACATTCACATGATCCACATGTTGGGATTCTTCCAGCTTCGGTCTCACAGGACGATCATCTGTGTTTCAGTGGAGACAAAGAAAAAGAAGAAGATGAGCTTTTATAGATTTATAGATTTAACTGATATGATTCAAAACCAGCTGGATCTGATCAAAGAAACTTTCAACATTTAAACATCGTTTTGAAAATGTCAGCTCACAAACAGCATGAGAACCATGTAGTTTTCATGTTGGTCCACTAGGTGGAGCCCTCAATGAGTCCTGGTTCCAACAGCTGGTTCTACTGATGGACTTTATGATGATAGATTCATTTAATTCAGGTGTGTTGGAGCAGGAGAACACTGACAACATGGAGGACTGTGGCCCTTCAGGACCAGATCCAGGACTACAGCAGGACCAGGAGAGCCCAGCCAGAGAAGTGAGCTGGTCCTGCTCCACTGGTGCTCAGCAGCCCGGCTCAGGACTCAGTCCCATCCTGACGGAGCGACAGCAGATGATGGAGCAGCTGGCTGACTGCACCACCAGCAGCAGCAGCTCAGAGGCTTCTGAAACTCTGGAACTCACAGCTCAGCTTCCATCTTCATCACATCAGCGCCGTCTGGCTGTCGTCACATGTGGAGCTCAGTGGAGCTGCTCCCACATTCCCGTCTGCAGAATCTCCACTTCTTCTTTCATTCAAACAAACCTTGATTGGATCAGACTCTCAGTGTTGATCATGAAACTACAACTGTTTCACTTTTTAGCTCAAAAACTCCTGATTCATCAAGTCTGACTGAAGCACGGAGGAGGAATCATCAGGATTCTGGCTGCCTGCTCGCATCGGGTCCTGGCTGACTCTCCAACATCACATCTGAGGACTTCATCAAACCAAAGCCAGGTCCAACCTGTGTGGGGTCTGCATGTTCTACCTGAGCTGCTTCAGGAACATCTTGGAGTCTTTCAGCTTCCTGCCTGCTGCCTTCCTGACTGGAGAACTTTGACCTCCATGAACAGACCTCAGTCTGGAGGAACACTGGAACCCTGTGGAACCATGTGGTTCCTCCTGGACTGAACATTTCTTACCTTCATGTTGCTGCAGTTCTGGGTTCCATCTTCAGACCCTGGGTTCAGGTTCTCCTTCACTGTCTGCATGATGTTGACCATCACTGGACTGGGATTTGGCAGGAAGAGCATCTTGTTGCTTCAGCTTTGCCACTTCTTTCTGTAATTCAGTGTTTTGATTTTTCAGAGCTTCCATTTCCCTCAGCAGGTTCTGGAGGATTGTCTGCTGTGAAATTTCCTCCGACCCACTTGGACCAGCTGGTGGAGATGTCTGGAGGAGGGAAGAAAAAAAAAGATACAAACCAAATCATTTTGCAAAAAAAAACAAACAAAAAACCCCAAAACAAATAAAATTCTACAGCTGAACCATCTGTCACTGACTGACAACCAGGAAGTGGGTGTGGCTTCAGGGCAAAAAATTGCAATGATTAAAAACATGAAAAAGTTATTAGAATAAAACAGAAAAGCTAAAAATTCTTATAAATGAAAGAACAATTTAAAACTGACTGGCAGAGGAAGAGAAAACAGAAAACAGGAGGATCCAATGAGATAAAAGATAACTGAGTAGAGTAGAATGGACACAAATGGATGAAGTGGAAATAATTACATTAAACTACATTAAAGAAGATGACAGAATACAGAAGCCAAACAGGAATGAAGCATGTGAGGAGACATAAGAATAAAATAAAATAAAATATCATACAAAGTAATAATCAATAGAAACAGATCAATGAAAGACGACTGTGGTGAGAAAGTGAAAAACAGAAAACTAGAAGACAATTTAGAGAATGAAATGAAAATAAAAATCAGTATTATTGGATATCAGGTCTGAAGCTGCAGGAACTTTCTAAAAGCTCCTGGATGCGACCAGACCAGAGAACATCTGTCAACATCAGCAGCTATTAACAGACCTCAGTGTGGAGGAACACTGGAACCCTGAAGTTCCTCCTGGACAGAAGGTTCCTCACCTCCATCCTGTCAGGTTCCTCCTGATCCGTGGATCCAGGTTCTCCTCTGACATCTGGAGCAGCTGGAACTTCATTGGACTTGGATTTGACAAGAGGATCAACTTCCCGCTTCAACTCTATCTCTAATTCCTTCATTCTCTCTGGTATTTGCCAACTGTCTGAGAAATTGTCAATTTCCTCCCACGACCTGCTCAGACCATCCTGTTGAGGCGTCTGCAGTATGAAGTGAAACAAAGCAGAAAGTAAATCAATACCAAAGCAAACCAGGAACTATTGGAACAAAACAAAACTAGTTCAGTTCAACAGTTCAACTGTCAGACTGATAACCAGGAAGTGGGCGTGGCTTCGAGGAAACAACAGCGTGAAGAATTTAAATGGTGGTGGCTCTGATGGAGGTCTGGAGGTGGCGTCATCCTCCTGTCCGGTCTGCTGTGTTCCTGTTGTCTTTTTTTTTTATGTCTCTACGCCACACAGCGCCCATCACTGGATGTGGTCATTCTTCCTGATTAATTCAACCAACAGCTCGATAATGCAAACAATGGGGAGCTGCGGCTGTCTTGTCTAACTCCTTTTTTTTTTTTTTTTATTTGGAGTTTTAGACTCCTGCAGCTGTTGTAACATGTGCTCATCTCAAGTTATTCTGTGTTGTAATGTTTTAAGATCACTTTCTAGTTGTTTTTTCTTTCAAGGCAATGCCTTTTAATTTTTACCACTATGTCAATACAGTTACCTCTCAACACTGCTTCAGCACCACCCCTTAAGGTGGAAGGAGAGACTGAACCATGACCATTAATTGTACAGTAATTATTAGCCATCGCTGTAACACGTAGTGTAACAGCGATGGGTATTGTTCTTGCTCAGTTTCTTCTTTATTATTATTATTCTTTGTCCCACGAGAATGCATTTTTGACCCCCTGAACATAGCTGAATGTGGGGTTTTTTGGTATCTGCGCGACCAGCCCAGCGAAAAATTCGATAAAATGTATACCTCCAAAATAGATCATTATATAGCTTTATATGCAGACGACGTAATTTTATTCTTATCCCAGCCTGAAAAATCTATTCCACCGTTATTAGATCAAATTAGAAATTTTGGGAAATTATCTGGTTACACTGTAAACAGGCAAAAATGTGAATTCATGCCTCCATGTGAAGATTTAGACCCTGATTTTCTCAGGAATTTACCAGTAAAAGTGACTTCTAAAATTCATTATCTTGGCATTACAGTCTCTAAGCAATTTGATCAGCTCTACATACTCAACTATAAAGTTTTGATTGACAAACTTAAAAACGATATTGAGCTCTGGCGCACACTTCCCATGTCAATGATCGGCAGAGTCAATTCTATAAAAATGGTGATCTTACCCAGATTTTTGTATCTATTCCAGAACGTGCCCATTTTCCTTTCTAAATCTTTTTTTAAAACACTGGATTCAGTCATCATGCCTTTCATTTGGGGGTATAAACCACACCGAATAAGCAAAAAGCACCTTTGTAAGCCAAAAGAACTGGGTGGACTAGCGCTCCCTCTATTTCAACATTATTATTGGGCATCTAATGCACGAGTCCTTGTGTATTGGCAACAGGCATATTCTTCAGGCCCCAACGAGACTCCCCCCTCATGGCTGGCTATAGAGCAGGACATCACTGGCACCTCTCTCCCAGCACTACTCAATACAACTAAGAGAAGCCCTGCACCATTTAAAGGGACTGGACCTATAGTTAAGCATTCATTAAAGGTGTGGTATCAAATCAAGAAAACATTTAATTTAACAAACACCTCTATTTTTGCTCCCATCTGTCAAAATCATGCATTCCACCCTCCTCATTCAGATTTTGTTTTCAGTACCTGGAAAGAGAAGGGCCTGGTTACAGTGAAGGATTTGTATATTGACAATGTTTTTGCTTCATTCAACCAACTTAATGCCAAATTTGACCTGCATCCATCTCATCTTTTCAGGTATCTGCAAGTTAGGAACTATGTTAGAGCTAACATTTCATCGTTTGAAACCGACAACCCGCCAGACAAAATCTACTCTCTTTTAGTAAAGGCACCTGAGAACACAATGATATCATTGTTTGTAAATGCCTTTACAGCTCAAACTGTTCCAAGTTCACAACACCTGAGAGTGCGTTGGGAGAGGGAAATAGGTACCACAATCTCTGAAGATGCGTGGTGTAAAGCCCTTCACAGTATACACACATGTTCAATTAACGCAAGACACCAGCTAGTTCAATACAAGGTCATACATAGACGACATTATTCTCACGTTAAACTGCACTTATTCTCTCCATCTACTTCCCCATTATGTGTGAAATGTAAACACTCTGACGGCACACTGGCACATATGTTTTGGTTTTGCATTAAACTTAGACGATTTTGGAGTGAAGTTTTTCGTTTTTATTCTGAGGTTTATGGAGACGATCTCACCCCAGACCCAGAGACAGCCATTCTTGGCTGGTCTCACCAACTCGAGGCTCTGAGCCACTGGAAGGTTATGTCAATACAGCACGGGATGGTAACGGCTAAGAAAATCATTTTACAAAACTGGAAGAAAGACACATCCCCAAGTTTTGATGTCTGGCTAGTAGAGCATTCAAATACTTTACACATGGAGAGAATTAGATTTGAGCTATCAGGGAAATCAGACAGATTCTATCAGATATGGCAACCATTTCTTGATCATATCACAGATCGACAGACTTCCTCATGACGCCTCAGCGTTTTGAATATGTTTATATATTCACTTGTTTATCCTTTTTTATTACAATCTGATCATATTCGGATGATCGCAGAAATTGTTTGTACAGCTTTTTATTATTATTTTATTTTATTTTATTATTATTACTTCTTTTTTTCTTTTTTTTTTTTACTGTTATTATTATCATTTGTTTTCTTTTGTTAACCTGCTTTGGGGGAGGGGTGGGTTGGAGGGGGTAATTCAAGGGACTATTTCTTATGTGTTGTGATGTTATGAAAATGAATAAATAAAGTATTCAAAAAAAAAATGTATACCTCCACAGTGACAGATCAACACTGGCTCAACAGCGCCACCTACAGTCAGACCCCTATGGCCGACAGAGTGGGCATATTTTGATGTAGGAACACAAAATTCACAGCAGTGACAGAGCATGAGGGGACAAACAGAAAACTCTCTTGGCTCAAATCTGTGGGACCAACAGGAAGGCGGCCATCTTGGATAAAAAAATTTGCTGCCATTTCGCTTTTCATTTTTCAAATGAACTGAACTCTTAGTTCCTTTCTTCCAAATGAGCCCAAACTCAGCACGCTGCATCTGGACACATTGACCTTCAATAATCAGCCAGCTTTTTTTGATACGTCGCTCGGTCTCCTCACAGCACGCCGTTGAAAAACGCCTTCATTTCCTGTTATTTGGACAGCCCCTCACGAGCTCAGGCATTGTCCCAGAACACTCAGATTACAGTCAGTTATGTCCATAACGGTCCTCATGTAATGCATTATAAAGTTTAATACAACTCAACTCTATAGCGCCCCCTACCATAGACCTAAAACATTAACATTTTTCCACAGTCACCAAACTGTGCAGTAAAATTCGATGCCTGAAGACAAGCAAAACAATATATATTACCATTTTGATGCATTTATAACCGTTGGCCAGCGGGGGCGCAAAGACCCCCCAGAAAAATACATAAAAATTTCTTACAAGCACATACTGTGTCCGACTGTCTTGACATTTGGATCAATTATACACAACATGATGCTGATAATATTGATGTATGAATGACTGTGATAGATGCTACAGCGCCACCTATGGGAGTGTGCAAATATTACAATGCAATTTTTAAAAAATTACTTTTACCAATCTTTTTCATTAATGTCAATTTAGCGAGTGCGAGACGTCAATGGCAATAGCAGGGAGTGAAGAACTAACGGCGATGGCTTTCATCACCGCGCGCCTTTTATCAGCCATCGCCGTAACAGGTAGTGTAACAACAAAGCGCATGGTTGTTGCTCAGTTTCTTCTGTATTATTAGGCCCGAACCCCTGGCCTGCCAAGGGTGAAGGGCCTATTGTTTCTGCAACACAGACGACGACTGGTCGAGCGCCAAGGACTTTCACACTCTCAAAACACAAAAATGTGACAAGCTCGACCACAGACATAGGCCAACATGTCCAGACACACACATACCAACTTGCACTCACACACACGTACAAACACAAACACGCACACACTCATGACTTGTCGAGCGCATAGCGCTCGACCACAGAGGAGGGACTGTTACATAAAGGGGAGTTTTTATTCTTCAGAATGAAAGAAAAATCCAGTGAATGACTTAGAAAAACTGGTTAATTATTGACGAAGTGTTCAAACCAGAGTGTTATCATCAGTTATCTGAGCCTGGAGGACATAGGAAGGTGAACTGAAGGTCAAATCTGTGGACATTCAGAGTCTTCAGAGAGTTGAATAGAAGACGGAGCTGATCATGGAGTGTGTGGAGACTCTCTGCAGGGACTGGCTCTGGATGGATCACTGAAAACCTGACCTCGATTGTTCAGTAACCAGAGAAGAAACCACTGAGGTGATTAAAGAGCTGCTGAGTGGAAAGCTCAGGTCAGATGACTTTACAGCTGAATTTTAGAAACGCTCCTCTGAGGAGACGTCTCTCATCCTCGCTGTGAACAGTGAAGCTTCTGAAGGGGAACAGTCACCAGAAACCTGATCAAAAGCCTTAATTACTCTGATTCTTGAAAAAGATGAAGGGTGTGGTGAAACCTCGCTGATGCCACCGGAGACCAAGACTTGGTCCAGCAGGAGACGTCCAGTAGGCCGGACTTCTTTAGTACATGTCTAATATTAATGTGGGTAAAGGAATGAAATAATTTGTTATTTTGTAGCGTATTTGTGTTTTCATGATCACTGATGGTTTTGATGTTTTAGACTGCATGAGGGATGCATACATAAATTTGCCACAAGGGGGTGCTGTGAGGTTTGATTCCTTGAGTATTTTTCAGTGGTCAGTGTCCGGATCGGTGCACGGTGTTGGTGAGTTTGAAAAAAGGTCATGTTTATGGGAAATTTGCTGGTTTGCAGCTGATACCAGACCGTTTTGTATTTCAGGTTTACAACCTAATTCTCCTGCTGGTGCTGTGACTATCAGCTCCAGTCAGGCTTCCTTCTGTGTTCTATCAGCTGTGACCAACGCTGGATGAGCCTCTGGGAGCAGGCCAGCCCCCTGCAGCCGGGACTGTTTGTTGATCTGTGTTCATTAAATAAATGAGTGAAAATCCACCGTACCTTCTTGATAACCCTTCCAGAGGGGAGTTTGCTAATGACAGCAGGTAGTTAGCAGAAGATGGATTATCAATTTCCAGTTCACTCATCGCAGCTGTTTCACTTGATGCTGAAAAGGGTTTTGGTCTGGTGGAGTGGGGATTCTTATTTAGGATCTTAGAAATATTTAGTTTGTTAGGAAAGTTCATGAAGAGGTGTTTCAATGAAATGGTGGTCCAGAAGCAGCATTTCAAAGCCATGGCTTCACATCCAGTTTCCCTGATGGGGTAAAGTCACACTCTAAAAAACTGCATAAAAATTCAGCAGAGCTGCTGTGGTACCATGGAGGAATTTCCTGCTTCCAGGGTGGACCCCGCCCTCGCCTATAAGGAGCTGGGATTGGCTCTGGTGTCAGAAAATGAATGAATTAAAATAAATTTCAATATTAAACAGGATGTGCTGTTCCAGTGCTGTGGTCCCTGCTGAAATAACAGTATTTTATAGGAGCAGTGTTTTCATTTCATTTTGAGAGGAGAGATGACTGGATAACAACAAAATGTGCGCGCGCGCACACACACACACACACACACACACACACACACACACACATACACACATACACACATACACACACACATACACACATACACACACACACACACACAGGAGCTGAGAGAAAGTCCTGACAGACAGAAATGTCTGTAGAAACAGACGATGTCTTGGCAGAAAATTACCACGACACTTCATGTTATTTTACAGATTTGTTTCCAGGAGTTAATGTGGTCTAAATAAAGTGTATCCCAGGATCAACTGCCTACTTCAGTCTCTCCCAGTAGAATTTACTGGCAGTTCCTTTAAAAAGTTCAATGAATTTCTCTGAGATGGAGAAAGAACCGGTGTGAAGATAAGGTTACAGAGTCCAGGCAGTGCTGCTGGTCCTGGGTTTACCAGATTTGACTATTCTGTCTGCGTTTAGTCTGAGACCTCTGCCACACTGGGCATTGACCCCCCAGTGTCTGGAAGAGGAAGGTTTCTGGACTGAAGGAGTTTCATCTGATTTAAATGGAGCCTCCAGAATTTGGTTGAATCACAAATTAAATATTGATGCAAAAACTTTTCTTTCAGGTCGGACTCTCCAAGGTCAGCAGACACATGCAGGAGGGTTCCAGGGAAAAACTGGACAACCTGCTGGGTTTTAGCTGATGGCTTCTGCCATCATCATCGTCATTTAGACCAGAGAGTTCAACATTTCTCCAGATCTGATGACCTTTATTAACACAACTCAGTGTGGAGGAACACTGGAACCGTGTGGTTCTTCCTGAACAGAACTTTTCTTACCTCCTCACTGCTGGAGTTCTTGGCTTCAGGCTGGAGGGGAGTGTTCTGATGATCTGTGGATCCAGGTCCTCCTCCACTATTTGTAAGACCTGGACCATTGGGATGGAGTTCGACTGGAAAGCCAACGTTCTTCTTCTCCTTTTCAATGTCAGTCCATAATTCCTGGTTTTTCTGGTCTCTGTTTGCAATTTCTTCATCAGTTTCACTTTTCAAGGCTTCCTTTTCTTCAACATTTCGTTTGTTCAGGGCTTCAGTTTCTTCACTGTTTTGTTTTTTCAGGGCTTCTATTTCTGCAGCATGTCTAGCTAGTAATTCAGCATTTTGTTTTTTCAAGGCTTTTATTTCTTCAGCATGTTGTTTTCTCAGGGGTGCCATTTCTTCATGCAGCTCCTTGATCTTCTGCTGTAAAATGACGTCTGACTCACTTGGAGCAGCTGGTGGAGATGTCTGGAACAGTAGAGTAAAAACACAACAAGAAGAAGAACAATGTAAATACAAACCACCGTAAAGCTCTCATGTCACAGACAAATCTCAAGATTTCATGACATTATCCATCAACAGCAGGTAGAGCGTTGTTGGACTTTTGAATGAACAGACCTCAGTGTGGAGGAACACTGGAGCTGTGTGGTTCCTCCTGGACAGAAGAGTTCTTACCTCCATGTTGCTGCAGGTTGCTGCCGTTGGCTTTGAATTGTCATTCTCTGATGTCTTATTTTTGTTTGATGAAAAAATCTGGAAAGGATTCCTCAGGAACCCCATCATCCCACCATCCTGTTGACATGTCTTTGGTATCATGAAGTAAAAAAACAAAACAAATAGTAAATCAATATCACAATAAAAATTAAAAAAAAATGAACAAAACCACCAAAACCTCAACAGTTCAACCGTCTGCGTCACTGTGACTGATAAACCAGGAAGTGGGCGTGGCTTCAGGGAAACAGGGTGATGTGTTGGAAGCGAAAGAGGAGACGAGTGGAGGGTCGTTTATTTCCCACTAACAGCGCTGACAGCTGTCATCCCAGGAAGCCACACCTTGACAGATGACGTCCGCCTTCATATCACTCGCCGTCTGCACCACACCTCCCCACGCCACCAAACCCCGCCCCTTCTAATGTGAGAACCCCCCCAGCAGACACCACAGTGAAGAATTTCAATGAATCAAAAAAAGGAAAAACAAAAAAGAAATAGAATAAAACAGAGTAAAAAATTAGATACAATAGAAATTACAACAGAATATGAATTGAAAATTCTAATAAAATGGTAAATGGGCTACACTTATTGTTGTGGAATAAAGCTTTGTTTTCAAAGTTCTCAGGAACACAGTGTGAAGGCCGCTCTGTTTTGTCTGAAGTCAGTGGGAAACAGCATCTGCTAGTCTGGTGAGATCTAGCTATATGACCTGGCATGGCCGGAAGTCATGCTGGAGTCGGGTTGGATTCTCCCCGGAGCAACAGCCTTGCTCTCAATCAGCTGATTTATGTGTGCTTCCTCTGCAGTCCTCAATAAATCCTCCTTGTGCAGCGTCAACACCTTGACTTCTCATCTTTGGCTCTGATTCACCAAAAATTCCACAACATTTATGAAGCACTTTTTCCCACACTGCTTCAGTGGAAGAAAGCAAAACAACTCAGTGAATTTTATCTGACCTCAATCATCATCATCATCATCATCATCATCATCATCAGGTCGACCACAGAGCTGTTGAACATTTCTCCACATCTGATGATCTCTGTTCAAGACCTCGGTGTGGAGGAACACTGGAGCTGTGTGTTTCCTCCTGGACAGAAGCTTCCTTACCTCCTTGTTGCTGCGCTTCTTGTTTCCATCTTCAGGTGGACGTGGAGTCTTGTTCTGTTGATCCTTGGATCCAGGTTCTCCTCCACGGTCTGGATCTTTTCCATCACTGGTCTGAGATATGACCAGAAGAGAACGTTCTGGACCTCATTCTATAATTCAACATTTAGACTTTTCATCAACTTCATTCCTTCAACCTCCTGGAGGAACTTCTGCTTTTGACTTGTTCACCAACTGAAGAAGGATTTTTAATGACATTCAATCATTGTTTGATGAGCCTGCTGAGATTCCATGAAATTAAAACCTTTGAGGAATTTATTCAGAGAAGAGTGGGTGAATTCATTCAGTCAATAAATGTTGATTGTTATTAAAGCAGAGTGCCTGGGGCCTTGGTCTGGGATGGCCCCCGGTTGTCTGGGCCCTGAGGGCCTCTCTGGCCTGCTTCTGGGCCTCTCAGAGGTCAGAGGTCATTATCAGTCACCTTGTGTCTTGTGGGCTGTGAGACTAATGGCTATCTGGATCAGGTCCTCTCCTGATGCCCTGCTTTGTAATTGACACCTGGATCCTCAGATTCTCGTCCCAGATCACTACCAGCTGTGTTCTCTAACTACAGTCTGAAGGATGTTCTCTGTTCTCTCTCTGTTCAGGTTCTGGAGTGTCGGTTCTAATTGAAAGATGGTGGAACCTTTGCTCTCTTCCTTCTCTACACTCTGAATGTTTGTTCCCTTCGCTCTCCGTCTCTCTTCCTGTCCTCCTGTCCTCCTGTCAGCTCCAGCAATATCATGTTCCAGGATTCAAAATCAATAAAATAAAGGCAGAAATCATGTTATCAAGAGGAGTTTTATCCTTCTGAGCTCCTCTTGATCTGTCTGGAAGCTTCCAGCAGCCAGACCTCCATTGTGCTGCCCCCTGCTGGACAGAACAGGGAGGGGAAAAAGTATTGTGGAACACTCCTTTCACTGACTGTGAGAAGGTAGCAGCCCCTCACCTCGGATATATCCACTGTCTGCTGAACATCACCGTAAACAGCTGAACATGGAGGATGCTGTAGGACTCGGAGGCTCTCATTTTCACCCCACAGATAATGCGCGTGCACAACTAAAGGGGCGTGGCTTGGTCGCTCATGACAGCAGAGGGAGGGCGGAGCCTCGAGATGTTGGATTAAAAAAAAACCTCTCTCTTTCAAAACTCAGGACACGAGCTTTAAGTCAGGAAATTGCACATGTAATGCAGAAAAGTATGATGACATATGTTGTGGTAAATTGTACCATAATCTTGGCAAAGATGGAGGCCCACTTGATCGTCCTCATGCATACTCCTTAACATTAAACTGTGATGGAGTTCCAGTATTTAAATGATCCCAGTATGCAATTCAGCCATTACAAGGGATGATAAACCAGCTTCCCTATCATGTCCGTAAGGAGAATGTTTTACTTTTCGGTCTATGGTTTGGTACTAAAAGCCAAATTCTACAATTCTACAATTTCATTCAGCAGACGCTTTTGTCCAAAGCGACGTACAACACAAGCAAGAATATAGACATAAGAAAGAAAGAAACCATTAGTCAATGCATCAATTGCTTCAAGTGCGATTGGTCAAGGGAGTTGCCATCAAGTTGCAGAAGAGGAGCCACTACCCCCCCCCCCCCCCCCCCTTTTTTTTTTTTTTTTTTTTGTGTGTGTCAACTTAGTCAGTGCTGGGTTTTAGAACACCTGATCTATTCTTCCCCGAACATGGGGTCGGATTAAGACCCTCGGTGTTCTCTGAACAATTGAGTCTTCAATTGTCTCTTGAAAGTAAAAAGAGACTCGGCGGAACGCACCGAGTTAGGTAGTTCGTTCCACCATTTGGGAACAACAGAGGAGAAGAGTCTGGCAAGAGATTCAGAGCCGAGCTGGACTGGAAGCACCAGACGTCTCTCACATGCAGAGCGAAGAGGGCGTGAAGGAGAGCAGACCTGGATCAGGGAGTCCAGGTCGGCCGGAGCCGGTCTTGTAAGCGTTTTGTAAGCCAGGAGGAGAGATTTGAATTTGATCCTGGCTGCAACTGGAAGCCAATGAAGGGAGATGAACAGAGGAGTGACATGAGCTCTTTTGGGCTGGTTGAAGACCAGACCTGCTGCATTCTGGATCCTCTGTAGAGGTTTGACTGGACCTGCAGGGAGACCCGCCAGAAGAGAGTTGCAGTAGTCAATGCGTGATATCACGAGAGCCTGAACGAGAAGCTGTGTGGCCTGTTGGGTCAGGAAGGGTCTGATCTTCCTGATGTTGTAGAGGGCATAACGACAAGACCGAGAAACTGAGGCCACATGAACCTTAAAGGTCAGCTGGTCATCAATCATGACACCCAGGTTTCTGGCTGAGTTTGTGGCACAAAGAGGCTGGAGTGAAGTTGGACACTGATCTGAGGCTGGACAGATGGACAAGCTGGAAAGACCATGAGTTCAGTCTTAGACAGATTTAGCTGAAGGTGGCGTTCCTTCATCCAGGTGGAGATATCAGCCAGACCTGCTGATATCCAGCTGAGACTGTGGTGTCGTCAGGTGGGAAAGAGAGGAAGAGCTGAGTGTCGTCAGCATAACAGTGGTAGGAGAAGCCATGGGAGCGAATCACTGCACCAAGTGAGGTGGTGTACAGAGAGAAGAGTAAGGGGCCAAGCACCGACCCCTGAGGGACCCCTGTTGATAGGCCATGTGACCTGGACTCCTCCCCTCGCCATGACACTCTGAAAGATCTGCCTGTGAGGTCGGACTTGAACCACAACAGGACGGAACCTGAGATGCCAAGGTCAGAGAGTGAGGAGAGGAGGATTTGATGGTTCACGGTGTCAAAGGCAGCAGACAAGTCCAGCAGCAGGAGGACAGAGGACTGACCAGCAGCAGGAGGACAGAGGACGGACCAGCAGCTCTTGCCAGCCGCAGAGATTCTGTGACTGAAAGGAGAGCAGTCTCGGTGGAGTGGTCGCATCTGAAGCCTGACTGAAATGGGTCAAGTAGGTTGTTGTTCTGCAGGTGTTCAGAGACTTGGTTACATACTGAGCGCTCCAGTATTTCGACAGGAATGGTAGAAGTGAGACTGGCCTGTAGTTTTCAACCTGGGCTGGGTTGAGATGAGGCTTTTTAGTAGTGGGGTGACGCGGGCTTGTTTAAAAGCAACAGGAAAAATGCCGGTTTCCAGGGAGGAATTGACAATGTGCGTGACTGCAGGTTTGATTATGGGCAAGATGGTCTGCAGAAGGCTGGTCGGTATTGGATCCAGAGGACATGTTGTCGGTTTTGAGCTCAGAAGAAGTCTGGAGACCTCATCCTCACTCAGAGGAGCAAACGAGCAGAGAGAAGGAGCAGTGGTGGGTTTGAGCTGACTGGGCTGGTCAGGCTCAGAGAACTGGTTGCTGATTGCAGCCACCTTTTCAGTGAAAAAGGAGGCGAACATATCAGGAGTCAGCTCAGTGTCTCCCACAGGATGTGACAGTTGGATGACGTGGGAATGTGAGTGTGTTTGGGGTAGGATGGACTGTGTGTGTGTGTGTGGTGTGTGTGTGTGTGTGTGTGGTGTGTGTGTGTGTGTGGTGTGTGTGTGTGCTTGTTAGCGTGTGCGTGAGAGTGTGTGAGTGTGTGGAATGTGAGTGTGTGTGTGTGTGTTTGTTTTAGGGATGAGTGGTTGTGTGTGTGCGTGTGTGCATGTGTGTGTGTCAGTATGAGTGAGTGGGTATGAGTGTTGGGTTGGGGCGGGGGGGGGGGAGTGAGGCGGGAGAGGACAGGGGGTGGGAGGGGTGGGCCGGGCGGTGGACGGGGGGGTGGGTTCTGGGTGGGGGTTTGGGGTGGGCGGGTGGGGGGGGGGGGGGGAATGGGGGTGGGGGGGGGGGGGGGGGCCGTGATGCCCGGGATCTCGGGGTGCATGGCCGGAGCGCTGGGGGGTGTACTGGCCTGGGGTGGGTAGCCGCCCGTGTGGGCTGGTTCTCCGGGTGGGTCATGGCCCTCCGCCTGGGTGGGGGGTTGGCTCCTGGGCTCTTGGGCCTTGGGCTCTCGGCCCTGCCCGCCCCGGGCGTCCGGCTCCCGGGGTGGACCGGCTCCTGGCCCCGGGGCTGCCGGGGTCCCCGGCCGGGGCTTTCCTCTGCCCCGTTTCTGGACTGGAGCGTGGGCGTCTGCCTGGGGGGGCGGCTTGGATCCGGGCTCTGTGATGACCGCCGGCTGTCTGGGCTCTGAGGGCCTCTCTGGCCTGCTTCTGGCCTTCTCGGAGGTCAGAGGTCATATATGCATGATCACTATCACCATCACTGTCACCATCATATTCACATGATCACGTTGATCTTTAATCACTCTTCACATACTGGGTTACCTTGTCTTCTTGTGGTGGTTAGAATAATGGTGATCTGTAGCAGACCTCTCTTGATGCACGCCCCGAGTTTACTACTAGTTACGACTAGCTATATTCAAAGAAAAAAAAAAAAAAAAAAAAAAAAGGGTTTGTGGTGTCCTTGCATGTCCTTCCTCCCCTACACTTCCTTTTATTTTTGTGGCCTGGTCTGTTCACTAATATGGTTCGGAAAAAAAGAGAAAAAAAAATGTATGTATGGTTCTGTAATTTTCTGTGTTGGTTGTCGGCTCTGTTTTGGTGTTGTCTAGATTGGGGGTTTGGGATTGTTCTAGGTTGTGTGTGGTGCGTCGACAACACTGTTTTGTATTGTGACTTTGTACATAGGTTGTGCCCCCCCCCCCCGTTCTCCCTCTCTTTATCTTTCTCTCTTTCTGTTCCTGCTCTCTGAGCATTTCCGTCCCGGTCCTGTCCGGCAGCCATGCCGGATGCCAGCTTTAAATAAAGGCAGCAGCAGGAGGAGACTCAGTCTCCTCCTGCTGCTAACATTAAAATCTGTTCGGATAGTAAAAGGCTACAATCATACAATATTGCACGACCCAGCTGCCGAACAGGACAAGGGAAAAAAAAAAAAAAAAAAAAAAAAAAAAGGAGTCAGCTCAGTGGACGGCTGAGCAGCTGGAGGAGAAAGCAGGGAGTTGAACGCCATAAACAGTTTTCTGGAATCAGAAGCTGCACAGATGTTGTTCTGATAAAAAGCTTTCTTTGCGGACTGCAGGCGGGAGGTAAAGGAAGCAAGTTTCTGTTTGTATGAGGACAAATCAGCGGGCTCGTGGGATTTACGCCACTTTCTTTCTGCTGCCCTGAGTCCAGCTCTTTGTTCTCTCAGGACTTCTGAGAGCCATGGACTTGGTTGTTTTGTCTTGGCTGGTTTCGACACCCGGGGGCAGAGTTTGTCCAAAGAGGACGCCAGAGAGGAACAGAGTGTTTCTGTAGCCTCATTAACAGGAAGCGATGAGAAGTGAGAGTAGTCCGGCAGGACAGAGCTGAGCTGCTGTGAGGGACTTCAGGTTTCTGCGGAAGGAGACCATCTGTGTCGGTGTCTGCAATGGCAGAAAGGCAGCCGCAAATTTTACCAAGAAATGGTCAGATAGATGTAGTGGAGTAACTGTCACCTCTGCTATGGAGCAGTTACGAGTCAGCACCAAGTCAAGGATTTTGCCAGCTTTGTGGGTGGGAGGAGACGGAGCCAGTACAAGTGCAAAGGAAGCCATCAGTGCCAAAAAGTCCTGTGCCTGGGGTTTGTCAACGTGAATGTTCATGTCTCCCATGACAATCAGTGGTGTGCCATCATCAGGGATGTCAGAGAGTAACATGTCCATTTCAGAGGCAAAGCCATCCAGATTAGCCCCTGGTGGGCGGTACACAACCAGAATATCTGCTTTGATGGGAGTAGTGACCGTTAAAGCATGATATTCAAACGTTGTGTTGTTGTTCGACGGGCGCAGTGAGGAGAAGGACCAGTTGTCCGGAATGAGAATGCCAGCACTGCCTCCTCGGCCAGTAGAGCGAGGGGTGTGGCTTAGCGCAGCAGACTCAGAGAGTGCAGCTGGTGTAGCTGAGTTTTCTGGGCGGATCCATGTCTCAGTCAGGGCTAGGACCTGAATGTCTGAGAGTTTCATCAGAGAACTGATGAATTCTGTCTTATTAACTGCGGACTGACAGTTCCAGAGACCGAAGGTAACTGAGTGTGGGCTGGGACCACTTCCAGAGAGAGCGGACAGGTTGTGGATTGCGTTTGCGGAGGACTACGCGTCTTTTCCGGTTGCCGACGATGACTGGGATACGTAGGAAACACATTGTGCGTTAGACTGTGACCGACAGACCTTAGTGACACCGGTGTCCTAGCTCGGTGGACTCGCGCAGGTAGACTCGCAGGTCTTTACCCTCTGTGGTCTTTACCCTCTGTGGTCTTTACCCTCTGTGGTCTTTACCCTCTGTGGTCTTTACCCTCTGTGGTCTTTACCCTCTGTGGTCTTTACCCTCTGTGGTCTTTACCCTCTGTGGTCTTCACCCTCTGTGGGCTGACGCTGTGGCTGACGCCAAAGCGCAGTCTGTGCTGTGAAGTACCTGACTGAGTCACAGCTGTGTCCAACTTGACTGATTGCACCCGGCTGACCCGCCCCAAATGTTAATACGTTTCTGAAACCATTCATACAAGTGTCGGTCATTGTCAACTGTTGGCTTCAAATTGGAAAAACCAATATTGTGAAGCATTGCAGAGTGACTGCAGCTGTTATGATTTGCGATTCAGTTGCCAGGCCCATTCTGCACAACATGGTCCAGTTCAATGGTCACTCTGGGTGCAGCCTCTGGCTCCATCCTGGTGAACAGGTCCCAAAGGGAAATGGCACTGCCAGGGTTTATCCACACAGAGACTCTCCAAAGAGGGACCATGCTTCAACTCTAACTGATGCGAGGGAGGCTGAGCGTCCCACACAATCCGTGAGGGGCATTAAAGGAGCCACATGTCTTGTCAACATCCCACACTTTGACATCATATCTGGAAGGCCTCCTGACCACAGGCACAATGTTCATCTCGGTGTTGTCCGGCAGATGACAAGCATGTGGCTGGATAGTGAACACCATGAAGAGCCATACTTTATTGGCACCTTATTGTCACCTTCATGTTCCTTCTATGTAAGGACGCTGTCACATCAGAGGCTCTAAAAAGATGTGAGAAAGTTGTTCAGTTTCTCAAATAGTTTGAAAAACTTTATGGGAAAGAAAATGTGTCATTCAACGTTCATTTATGTCTACATTTGCCAGACTCTGAGAGAAACTGGGGACCTTTGTGGGCACATTCGGGATACGTCTTTGAGTCTTTTAATGGGGAGATACTGAAGATGTTTCATGGCACCCAGTGTGTTCCCATACAAATAATGAAACAGTTCACATGTACACAAGTGTTGCCTCTTTTGAAAAACAGTGCACTGAGAAATGCTGTGCCGAGATGTATACAGCTGCATAACAACTTGACTGGTGAGAAAAAGCTGAAAAAGTTTAAAAGAGTAGCAGATCAAGTCGTGACCCTTGGTTTACACTCTGTACGAAAACTTACTGGTGAGGAGATACTGGCGATGAGAGAAATGTTCCGTCACCTCTGATATGGTTGTGAAAATATTCAGTAGAACATTCATCAAAGGAGAACTGTATTATTCAGAGCAGTTCACTAAAGTGAAGGAAAGGAACAGCTTCACTGTTTTGCTGGATGATGAACACATAATCACTGTGTATTATTACATTGTGGCAGAGAGACTTGATGACCAAAAATGTTTTGCTGTTGGAAGACAGTATGATAAATCACACAGTTCACTACTAAATGCAGAAAATGCAGTTGGCTTGAAAAGAGAGTTACTGGGCAGAAAACAGGTTTTTGATGTGATGATGACATTCAACAGAAGATGTGTGTTAGTTGATCTGCCACACGATGCCAATCTTTATGCAGGTATCCCTCCACGGTCCAGTGTGGAGGACTGAATGTCATGTGGAGGAATAAGTTGCTGATGAAATGTCTTGGAGAGTAATAATAAAAAAAAATACTCCAAGAGGAAGATGTCTTCATTTTTTGATCCTGTTGATGATAATGTATCATATCTGTCACCCACAGTTTACTCTATGTAAATCAATACATAAAATAATGATTGTCATGCAAAATCTGATTTGAGTTACGAGACCAGCAGACCAAGTGACTTCAGACAAAACAGAGCGGCCTTCACACTGTGTTCCTGAGAACTTTGAAACCAAAGCATTATTCCATATCACCATCTATTCAGCATGTGCAGAAGAACCATTTACTGCGACAGTGAAGCACACGCTCTGCAAGTGTTTCTCACGTTGCCATGGAGACGGAATATTTTGAGAAAGTTGCATTTTCTCCCATTTCCATGGAGACAGCACATTTTCAGAAAGCTGCCTTTCACCCAGCAGAAACTCATGCAATTAATCACAACTAAACCTTTTAATCGTTACCCAGCACTAAATAAACATGACATTTACCACAGATGAGCCTCGGTTATAAGAAATTATGTTTTTGTTTATTTACATTCAAGCATCACAGAACCGAATCCTGATGTTCTTCTTTATATATCTACACAACCAATCCTACCAAGATTCAACCTTCAATCATCGCTATGAAGCTCTTTACCCACGAAAAGATCAGAACCGTTCTTCAGTGATGAAGTGTTGTACATTACCTTGTTGGATTCAGACGCAGACTGTATCTCCACGGTACTGTTGGTTGAGGTTCCATGATGTAAACAAGAATGAAAGCTGATGAACATGATGATGATTATGATCAAACAGATCACACCTGGAACACAAAGAAACAAAGTGTTGTTCAGTTCTAATAATTTCTTAATCTTCAAACATCAACAAGCAGATTTCAATCTCACTGAACACAACCATAAAACGTTCTGGACACAGGAAGTGAACCTTTACACTGATGATTCCATCAAGGCTACATTACAGCTAGCTTGCCCTTTAACCTCGGGGCCATTATCGCCTAAAAGTTCAACTAAAGACGTACCCAAAGTAAACTGAATGCTGTTCTTGAACTGTTTGGACTACATGTATGGTTGGGGTCTCATTTGAAAGCTGACAACCTATTTATACTGCTATGCCCCGGCGGGGTCAATTTTGGACATCCTCTGTACACCCTCTGGATGCCCTCTGTACAATGGTATATGTTGGTTTTTAGCCCGTTTTTATATTATTTTCACTCCAAAAACTCATAAAGTAAAAATCACTTCAGATAGGCCTCAGTGTGGGACTGGGGACATAAGAACACAGACGACAGGCCCAGTTTTCAGACTCTCAGAGGTGTCAAAACAGCGCCTTCGGGCGATCCAGCCATTCAGCAAGCTTATTGGCTACCAGCCCTGTCAGTCAAACGTTTCCTCCGACATGATTGGATCAGAATTCATCTATGACGAGCGATGATGTACGATGACGAGGGTCCATCAGTCTCCGCAACGATTGGCTGGTTAGCCCTTGGAGGCAGGGATGAGTCACTTGATTGGTTAAAATGGAACGGAAACCGTTCAGTCGCCATATTGGATGGGTCAGTGCAACTCAATTTTTTTTCTGATAAAAATATGGGTTATTTTGGGACACGCACGTGGAGAGACGCGCCGCGTGCGCGCGTGGTGGCACGTCTAATTCTGGATGATTATCACTACTTCAAGACATGTTTTGGACAAAGTGATGTAATTTCTAGCTTTGTCAGGATGCAAAATTGCTTCATTTTTTCCATGTCAGTCTGTAATTCCTGTGTTTTCTTGTCTCTGTCAGCATTTTGTTTTGTCAGAGCTTCCATTTCCGTAGCAGTTTTACTTTTCAGGGCTTCCATTTCTCCTTGCAGCTCCTTGAACTTCTGCAGTAAATTGACGTCTGGCTCACTTGGAGCAGCTGGTGGAGATGTCTGGAACAGTAGAATGAAAACACAACAACAAGAAGAACAATATAAATACAAACCATAGTAAAGCTCTCATGTCACAGACCATTCTAAAGATTTCAGGACATTATCTATCAACAGCAGGTTGTTGGACTTTTGAATGAACAGACCTCAGTGTGGAGGAACACTTAACCTCTGTGGTTCTTTCTGGACAGAAGAGTTCTTACCTCCATGTTGCTGCAGGTTGCTGCCTTTGACTCTGGAATGTCATTCTCTGATGTCTTATTTTTCTTTGGTTTTGGTTCGGGATGTGCGAGTACCGATACCAGGTATCGGTATCGGGCCGATGCTGGCCTTATTTCAAAGTATCGGGTACTCGTGAAGGCTACCGATGCCAGCCGCCGATACTCACGGCAAGAAAACCCCACACGCCGTAAGCCCTCCTCACCATCCCTCAACAAACATGAAGAGGAAGAAGCTCCTCTCTGGGAGTCGCTGACGGGTGCAGGCAATGACGTGTAGAATTACGTAATTCTATACGTCATTGGGCGCAGGGCTACACTGCAGCGGGTTGATTCTCCATGAGTCTCATCCAGAGCAGAGACAACAGGATGAATCCAGAACGGCTGCTCCTCTCACCACAACTCCGCCGGTGTGGAAATTCTTTTACCGTATTGGCCCGAATATAAGACGATGTTTTTTCCCAGAAATTGCATCCTCAAAAGTGGGGTCGTGTTATAATCGCGGACTTACGGTAGGTGGTCAATACGCATCCGCGCCGCTAGATGGAGCCAAAGTATCACTGACCAGAGAGCGAGTGGAGCGATGAAATGAGATCAAATGATCTGATGAAAAATGGCGGATCATCTGGAATAAAGGGGCTGAACGCTGGACAACTGAGCAAACAGCAGAGGAGAAGTTATGATACCAACTTTAAACTGATGGTGATCAACGCAGCAGAGTCATCAAACTACTGCCAAGCCGCCAGGAGGTCTGGTGGAGCAGAGCCTCGTTCTTATTGGAGAGCACAGAAAAAACACTCCAGATGCTAACGCTATGAGAAAAGCTTTCCGTGGTCCTGAGAGACGCTTCAGAGAGACTGATGGAAGGGTGAGTGAATACGTCTCTGAAAAACGGAAAGACGGAATGTCCACCACCAGAGCCTGATTCAGCTGAAGGACCTGGAAAGTTATTTACATCATTTATGCAGTTTTGACCCCTTGAGGCTTCTTATTTGTTGCTTATTGTTTCTTATTTGAGAAAGAGAATATATTTTTTATTCAATACTGTATATTTTTTCATTTTATATCTCGTGAAATGTTATTTCAGTTGTTAGTTTCAGTTTTTTAGTTTATAATAATTGTATAGTAAAAAGTTGTTTTATGAGTGACCTTATTGTCTTGAGCATTTTTTTTTTTTTACAAAATGATCTTTGAAAAATAGGGGTCGTGTGATAATCGGAGTCGTCTTATATTCGGGCCAATACGGTATATAAGTGAAAACGAGCCGAGCTTTGCAGAATGGAAACTCTGCTATGCTAAAATTGCTAATGGAGGTCTCCGATGTTGTTCATTTACCACTAGTAATTTGTTTAAACACCTCAGGGCGAAGCATGTGGGCGAGAGTCTGACGCTGTTGTGCTGGAAAAAAAAGAAAACTCCGGCAGCAACTCAACGGCAAACTCTGCAGAAGACCGAGAAACTGAAGAGCAGAGATCCGAGAGCAGCACAGAGAACACCAGCAGCTCTTTAAACTCGGGGGTTGTTCTATCTTTGACTTTAGTTCATAAAAAAATCATTAAAATTAGTACATTTAAAAACCTTAGTTTATGTAAAGTGTAAAACTCACAGAAAACTGTTTTATCTTGCATTTAATTTAATTTAAAAACCGTTAAAATAAGTTCATTTTAAAAAGTGTAGAACTTAGAGTTGTTTGTTTACGTCTTTTAATTCAGTTCATAGAAAAAACCTTAAAATTCAGAGAAATTGTTTTATCTTGCAGTTAATTTAATTTAAATAAGTATAAACTCAGAGTTGTTTGTTTTATTTTTCAGACTATTATTTTGAACTTAAACATAGTGGCTGCGCTGCCTTTTTATTAGAAATAAAATTCATTTTCAAAAATAATCTGTCATTGCATTATTTATAACCGGAAGGTTGGCGGTTCGATCCCCGCTCCCGCAGGCGTAAAACTGGCGTTGTGTCCTTGGGCAAGACACTTCACCGACCTTGCCTAGTATGAAAGTTGTGAGAGTGAATGGTTGGTGGTGGTCGGAGGGGCCGATGGTGCAGATTGGCAGCCTCGCTTCAGTCAGTCTGCCCCAGGGCAGCTGTGGCTACAATAGTAGCTTACCACCACGAGTATGGTGTGAAAGGGTGATGTGATATTGCAGTTTGAAGCGCTTTGGGCTTTGTCATGCAGGGTAAAAAGCGCTATACAAGTGTAGTCCATTTACCATTTACCAAAGTATCGGTATGCAAGTATCGTATCGGTGAGTACTGAAGATGAAGTACTCGTACTCGGTATTGGTCTGAAAAAAGTGGTATCGCACATCCCGAGTTTTGGTGAATTGGTAAGGTGACTTGCGACGGTGTACTTCCACATCCCCCAAACATCCTGTTGACATGTCTTTGGTATCATGTTATAGAAACAAAACAAACATCAAATCAATATCACATCTAAAAAAACAAACAAAAAAAAGAACAAATAATTTGAACAAAACCACCAAAACTTCAACAGTTCAACCGTCGGCGTCACTGCGACTGATAAACCAGGAAGTGGGCGTGGCTTCAGGGAAACAGGGTGATGTGTTGGAAGCGAAAGAGGAGACGAGTGGAGGGTCGTTTATTTCCCACTAACAGCGCTGACAACTGTCATCCCAGGAAGCCACACCTTGACAGATGACGTCCGCCTTCATATCACTCGCCGTCTGCACCACACCTCCCCACGCCACCAAACCCCGCCCCTTCTAATGTGAGAACCCCCCCAGCAGACACCACAGTGAAGAATTTCAATGAATCAAAAAGAATAACAACAAAAAAAGGAAATAGAATAAAATAGAATGAAAACTCAGATACAACATAAATTACAACAGAATATGAATTGAAAATTCTAATAAAATGGTAAATGGGCTACACTTATGAAGCACTTTTTTTCCCCACACTGCTTGAGTGGTAGAAAAGCGAAACAATTCAGTGAATTTTATGATGTCAGTCATCATCATCATCATCATCATCATCATCATCATTATCATCATCATCAGGTCGACCACAGAGCTGTTGAACATTTCTCCACATCTGATGATCTCTGTTAAAGACCTCGGTGTGGAGGAACACTGGAGCTGTGTGTTTCCTCCTGGACAGAAGCTTCCTTACCTCCGTGTTGCTGCACTTCTTGTTTCCATCTTCAGGTGGACGTGGAGTCTTGTCCTGTTGATCCTTGGATCCAGAGTCTCCTCTAAAGACTGGATCTTCTCCATCACTGTTCTGAGATATGAGCAGAAGAGAACGTTCTGGACCTCATTCTATAATTCAACATTTAGACTTTTCATCAACTTCATTCCTTCAACCTCCTGGAGGAACTCCTGCTTTTGACTTGTTCACCAACTGAAGAAGGATTTTTAATGACATTCAATCATTCTTTGATCAACCTGCTGAGATTCCATGAAATTAAAACGTTTGAGGAATTTATTCAGAGAAGAGTGGGTGAATTCATTCAGTCATTAAATGTTGATCTCCGGTGGGCTCACCACCCACCGAGGGAACCGTAGGGGCCGGGTGCAGTGTGGATTGGGTGGCAGCAGACGGCAGGGTGCCCAGCAACCCGATCCTCAGACACAGAGACTGGCTCTAGGGACATGGAATGTCACCTCGTTGGCGGGGAAGGAGCCCGAGCTTGTGAGGGAGGTTGAGAGGTACCGGCTAGATATAGTCGGGCTCACCTCCACACATAGCCTGGGCTCTGGAACCCAACCTCTCGAGAAGGGCTGGACTCTCCACTTCTCTGGCGTTGCCCGCGGTGAAAGGCGGCGGGCTGGTGTGGGTTTGCTTATAGCCCCACAGCTTAGCCGTCATGTGTTGGAGTTCACCCCAGTGAACGAGAGGGTTGCATCCCTGTGCCTTCGGGTCGGGGACAGGTGCCTCACTGTTGTCTCGGCTTACGGGCCGAACAGCAGTGCAGAGTACCCGGCCTTCTTGGAGTCCCTGGGAGGGGTGCTGGACAGTGCTCCGACTGGGGACTCCATTGTTCTACTGGGGGACTTCAACGCCCACGTGGGCAGCGACAGTGAGACCTGGAAGGGGGTGATTGGATCGCAAGGCCTCCCCGATCTGAACCCGAGTGGTGTTTCATTATTGGACTTCTGTGCTAGTCACAGTTTGTCCATAACGAGCACCATGTTCGAGCACAGGGGTGTCCATAAGTGCACTTGGCACCAGGACACCCTAGGTCGGAGGTCGATGATCGACTTTGTTGTCGTGTCATCTGACCTCCGGCCGCGTGTTTTGGACACTCGGGTGAAGAGAGGGGCAGAGCTGTCGACCGATCACCACCTGGTGGTGAGTTGGATTCGCTGGCGGAGGAGGAAACCGGACAGACTTGGCAGACCCAAACGTGTTGTGAGGGTCTGCTGGGAGTCTGGCGGAACCCTCTGTCAGCATGGTTTCAACTCCCACCTCCGGGAGAGCTTCTCTCATGTCCCGAGGGAGGCTGGGGACATTGAGTCCGAGTGGACCATGTTCTCCACCTCCATTGTCGAAGCAGCTGCTCGGAGCTGTGGTCGTAAGGTCTCCGGTGCCTGTCGTGGCGGCAACCCCCGAACCCAGTGGTGGACACCAGAAGTAAGGGCTGCCGTCAAGCTGAAGAAGGAGTCCCATCGAGCCCTGTTGGCTCATGGGACTCCCGAAGCAGCTGACGGGTACCGGCAGGCCAAGCGAACTGCAGCCTCAGCAGTTGTGGAGGCAAAAACTCGGGTCTGGGAGGAGTTCGGGGAGGCCATGGAGGAGGACTATCGGTCGGCCTCGAAGAAATTCTGGCAAACCGTCTGGCGCCTCAGGAGGGGAAAGCAGGTCTCCGCCAACACTGTTTACAGTGAAGGTGGGGAGATGCTGACCTCAACTGGGGATATTGTTGGACGGTGGAAGGAATACTTTGAGGACCTCCTCAATCCCGTCGCCACGTCTTCTGTGGAGGAAGCAGAGGCTGAGGTCTCAGAGGTGGACTCGTCCATCACCCAAGCTGAAGTCACTGAGGTGGTTGGCAAGCTCCTCGGTGGCAAAGCACCGGGGGTGGAGGAGATTCGGCCTGAGTACCTTAAGTCTCTGGATGTGCAGGGACTGTCTTGGTTGACACGTCTCTGCAACATCGCGTGGCGGTCGGGGACGGTGCCTCTGGATTGGCAGACCGGGGTGGTGGTCCCCCTGTTCAAAAAGGGGGACCGGAGGGTGTGCTCCAACTATAGGGGATTACACTCCTCAGCCTCCCCAGGAAAGTCTATTCCAGGGTACTGGAGAGGAGGATCCGACCGATAGTCGAACCTCGGATCCAGGAGGAACAATGCGGTTGTCCTGGTCATGGAACAGTGGACCAGCTCTATACCCTCCATAGGGTGCTCGAGGGTTCGTGGGAGTTTGCCCAACCAGTCCACATGTGTTTTGTGGATTTGGAGAAGGCATCGACCGTGTCCCTCGGGTGTCTTGTGGGGGGTGCTCCGGGAATACGGAGTCCGGGGCCCCTTGTTAAGGGCCGTCCGGTCTTTGTATGACCGGAGTAGGAGTCTGGTCCGCATTGACGGCAGTAAGTCGGACCTGTTCCCGGTGCATGTTGGACTCCGGCAGGGCTGCCCTTTGTCACCGGTTCTGTTCATAATCTTCATGGACAGAATTTCTAGTGCAGCCAGGGGCCGGAGGGGGTCCGGTTCGGAACCACAGATTTCATCTCTGCTTTTTGCAGATGATGTTGTCCTGTTGGCTTCATCGAACCCGGACCTACAGCATGCACTGGGGCAGTTCGCAGCCGAGTGTGAACGGCAGGGACGAGGATCAGCACCTCCAAACCGGGCCATGGTCCTCGACCGGAGGAAGGTGGCTTGCCCCGTCCAGGTTGGTGGAGAGACCCTAGCCCAAGTGGAGGAGTTCAAATCTTGGGGTCTTGTTCACGAGTGGGGGACGGATGGAGCGTGAGATTGACAGGCGGATCGGTGCAGCGGCTGCAGTGATGCAGTCGTTGTATCGGTCCGTTGTGAAGAAGGAGCTGAGCCGAAAGGCGAAGCTCTCGATTTACCGGTCAATCTACATTCCCCCCTCACCTATGGTCATGAGCTTTGGGTCATGACCGAAGGACAAGATCCCGGATACAAGCGGCCGAAATTAGCTTCCTCCGTGGGTGGCTGGGCGCTCCCTTAGAGATAGGGTGAGGAGCTCAGTCCCAGGGAGGAGCTCGGAGTAGAGCCGCTACTACTCCACATCGAGAGGAACCAGCTGAGTGGCTCGGACATCTGTTTAGGATGCCTCATGGACGCCTCCCTCGGGAGGTGTTCCGGGCATGTCCCACTGGGAGGAGACCCCGGGGAAGACCCAGGACACGCTGGAGAGACTATGTCTCTCGGCTGGCCTGGGAACGCCTTGGGATCCTCCCAGAGGAGCTGGAGGAAGTGTCTGGGGACAGGGAAGTCGGAATCCCGCTGAACTGCTGCCCCCGCGACCCGCCCCGGATAAGCGGTAGAAAATGGATGGATGGATGGATGGATTTTTAAAGCAGAGTGCCTGGGGCCTTGGTCTGGGATGGCCCCCGGTTGTCTGGGCCCTGAGGGCCTCTCTGGCCTGCTTCTGGGCCTCTCGGAGGACAGAGGTCATTATCAGTCACCTTGTTGTTTTGTGGCTGTGAGACTAATGGCTATCTGGATCAGGTCTCTCCTGATGCCCTGCTTTGTAATTTGACACCTGGATCCTCAGATTCTCGTCCCAGATCACTACCAGCTGTGTTCTCTAACTACAGTCCGAAGCATGTTCTCTGTTCTCTCTCTGTTTAGGTTCTGGAGTGTCGGTTCTAATTGAAGGATGGTGGAACCTTTGCTCTCTTCCTTCTCTACACTCTGAATGTTTGTTCCCTTCGCTCTCTGTCTCTCTTCCTGTCCTCCTGTCCTCCTGTCAGCTCCAGCAATATCATATTCCAGGATCCAAAATCAATAAAATAAAGGCAGAAATTGTGTTATCAAGAGGAGTTTTATACTTCTGAGCTCCTCTTGATCTGTCTGGAAGCTTCCTCCAGCCAGCCCTCCATTGTGCTGCCCCCTGCTGGACAGAACAGGGAGGGAAAAAAGGATTGTGGAACACTCCTTTCACTGACTGTGAGAAGGTAGCAGCCCCTTCTCATGTGGAACTGAGACTCTCTCACATGTGTGACAGTGGGGAGTGTGGCGGAAGTGAGGAGAGGCGTGGCTGCAGCTGGAGTGTGGGTCGTGAGGTACCCACTGCCCCCTGAGGACACATACAAGCAGAAACGCCACCAAAGTACTCACCACACACTCTCCCTTCCCCTCTCTCTCTGCCCAGCTGATACTGGCTGAGCTCCCTTCTTCTTCTCTTCTTCTTCCTGTTGTTTTTGGTGGGTGGCAGCCAACTTTTAGGCGCATTTCCGCCACCTACTGTGGGGTGTAGGCCAGAGGATAATTCCCTGCCTAAAACTCAGACTCTCCCCATGACTCCACTATCCCTCAGGAATTTGAACAGATGTTTCCAACTGTCTTGCTCCTACTTTAAGATGTTCTCCAGCAGAAAAAGACCCTCTGACTCCTCTAATTTCCTCCTAAAAGCACGTCGTTCCAGCTCATAATTTCCGCAATGCATCATCACGTGCTCCACACTCTCAACAGCCTCACCACACCTACAAACTCTCGTTGGGTGTTTCCCTATCAGTGCCCGAGTTTGGTTAAGCCCTGTGAGCCCAATTCTAAGCCGACCCAGAACAACCTGTTGTCTTCTGTTCACTTCCAGACTTTATGACGCCCTACTTTCTTTTGAATCTTATACAAGTGTCTTCCTTTTCCCTCCTCATCCCAGAGCCGCTGCCATTCTGCCTTAATTTGGCTTTTAATCAATGTTTTTGCCTCCGACTTACTCAGGGTTACCTCCCACGGTCTTTCCTGCTTTAATGCTTGTTTTGCCAGTTGGTCCGCCAACTCATTCCCACTCCTTATGAGCAGGAACCCATAAGAAATGAATGGTTGTATGGACATTTTCTAATCTATACAATATCTGATGTATTTCATATATAAGGTCTGGTCGGCTCTGTGACGAGAAGTTTTGAACTGAGATTAAGGCTGATAGTGAATCTGAACAGATTAACGCTTGCACTATTTGGTTCTCTTCTACCCAGTGTAACGCCATTAACAATGCCATCAATTCCGTTGTATAAACCGCAAGGTGGTCCATGGTCCTCTGTCTCCTAAAAATACCTAACTCAGGGACAACAAAAGCATACCCAGTCCTCCCTGATTCAGGATCCTTAGACCCATCAGTAAAAAGGACAGTACAATTTGCATACCGGGTCCGAATTCTGACATTAACAGCTTCCACCAAGTTCCTACTACTACGGCTTTTTAACCCATGTATATAGAAATCCACATCTGCAGTTGGCAATAACCAATATGGAGTAACTGTAACCGGTACAGCGAGACCATAATTTTTCCCCTCAATCCCCATACTTCTTGCCATTTTACCCACTGACCAGGCAAAGCATGATGTTTTGGACTGTCCGCTCTCCCAACAGGGAATCAGCGCACTAACTGCCGGATGACTTTCTGCTTTATGCCCCTGTAAATTAACCCAATACTGCACTGCCACCTGCTTATGTCTCAGTCCTAATGGCAACTCTCCCATCTCAACCTGAACTGCAGCCACCAGAGAAGTCCTCAAAGTGCCACAACATAACCTCAGAGTCAGATTTTGCACAACTTCCAATTTATGGGTCAGATATTTTGCTCCTTCTCGATAGACCAGGCACCCATAATCCATTACTGACCTTATCAATGCAACATACGACATTTTAAGAGCTGCTCTATCTGCTCCCCACTCCACTCCCGTCAGGCACCTCATTATATTAACCACCTTTTTACATTTCTCCTCTATATAGGATACGTGATCCTTCCACAGTAGCTTTGTATCAAAAATTAGGCCCAAAAATCTAAAACTATTTACCTGTTCTATCTTTTCCCCATACATTTTTAAATCTACCTCATGCCTTGTTTTCCTGCTAAAAGCCATCATCTTCGTTTTTTCCACCGAGAATTTAAAACCCCATGTGTAAGACCATTTCTCCACCACTTTAACTGCCCTCTGAATTTTCTCCTGTACTATTCTTGTAGTTTTCCCTCTCTTCCACAGGGCTCCATCATCTGCAAATAATGACTGCATAACATCTGGTTCAACATTATTAAATACATCATTCACCATAATTAAAAATAATACCGGGCTGATGACACTACCTTGCGGTGTGCCGTTTTCCACCTTATATTTGCTTGATAAAACTGCTCCTACTTGAACCTGAATACTTCTGTCTTGTAAAAAGTCTCTAATCCACTGAAAAGCCCGACCTGTAATTCCCATTTTAAACAATTTTATCAACAACCCCTCTTTCCAAACCATATCGTATGCCTTCTCTATGTCTAAAAACACTGCCATAACCACCTCCTTTTCACCTGAGCTTTTCTGATTTCAGTCTCCAAGCATACCACTGGATCCATTGTTCCTCTACCCTTCCTAAATCCACTCTGGAATGGCGAAACCAAGCCTTTACTCTCTACATAATACATTATTCTCTCAGTTAACATCCTTTCCATAATCTTATCTATATTTGAAGTTAAAGCTATTGGTCTGTAACTTAACGGGTTTGATAAATCCTTTCCTGGCTTCCCAATAGGTATAATTACCGCCTCTTTCCAGCTAACCGGCAATCTACCCTCCTCCCATACTTTGTTGTACATTCCTAACAATTTGTCCTCTGCTTGACTACCTAGATGCTTCAACATAACATAACAGATCTGATCCTTTCCTGGAGCAGACAAGCCTGCCTTAGCAATTGCTCTTCTCATTTCTGTCTTGGTAAAAAGTGCATCCAATAACCTGTTCTCAGGTATTGGTCTCTCTAGCATATCCTTATATTCCATTCTAGTTCTGTCCCTACCCTGCTTCCCAGCTTCTGAAAGATTCTCTGAACTATGAATTTTTCTAAATGTTCTGACCATCAACTCAGCCTTCTCCTCGTTAGTAAGAGCCGTTACTTCCCCTTGCTTAAGCACTGGATATATCGTCTCTCTCCTAATTCCTTTCATTTTCCTAATCATTCCCCATACATTACCTAACGGTGTCATCCTGCCTATTGTATCACAATACCCCCTCCAGCTATTTCTCCTTTTCTGCCTCACAATTTTCCTCACCATAGCCTTGGCTCTCTTATATTCAAGTAACTTCTGAAAATTATGTGTTCTTTCAAGCTCTTTAAGAAGTCTATTCCTGATTTTAACCGCCTCTGTGCACTCTTCTGACCACCAAGGCACTGCCTTCTTATCTTTTCTCCCCTTACTCCTTGGAATCGATAACTCTGCAGCTCTCATAAGCACATTCCTAAACGATATATCCACACCATCAACATCCACGTCTAGATCCACTTCTTCAATTTCTCTTTCACACACATACTTAAATACATCCCATTTAGCCTTACTGAACACCCACCTCTCCTGCTTTTCTTCTGCATTCTCGACTCTGCCTATACTAACCCTACACAAGATAGGGAAATGATCACTGCCTATTGTGGACTCCTCCCATATGTCCCACTCACACCTCCCGGCAAGATCCCTTGAGACCAACGTTAAATCTATTGCCGACCTTCTGCCCGTATGGATATCTATTCGTGTACCTCTACCATCATTCATACATACTAGGTTATTGTCCTCCAAAAGCTGTTCCACTACCTCCCCATTCCCATCATTCTGTGCTCCCCATAAAGTGCTATGTGCATTAAAATCTCCACACCAAACTACACTACCTGTATCACCACACACCCCTTGGATCTCATTTAATTTTTCCACCTGCAACCTCTTACATGGATGATAGAAGTTAATAACAGTAATACCTCGACCGTTAACCCAGATCTCAACTACAACAAATTCATCTCCTATCCCCCTCTTAATTACTCTAAAAGATATACCTCCTTTAATAAAGGCCACACATCCCCCTCCACTACCCTCCACCCTGTCACATCTGACTGCAGTGCAATTTACAATTCTAAAATCTAACTGAGCTCCCAACCATGACTCCTGTACACAAATTATGTCAGGTGCATCTGGCAACTCGGAAACATATCTCCTAAATTCTTGACCATTCGAAATGAAACTCCGTGCATTCCAGTGAATAATTAAAACCATAGTGTACTACTACCTTCCCCTAAGTATCATCTGCCTCCGCCTCAAGCTCATCTCTAACCTCTTCCCACCTTAAATCATCGATTCTAAAATGACTAATTGCTGCCTTCACTATTACCTGGATTCTTTCCGTTTTGGATTTGATCTCCTTTGTTGCATTTATAACGCCCGCAATGAAGGTTATGAGCTGCTTGACAAAAAATTTGTTGGGCTCCAGTGATTCACATACTGACAAGTTCCGTCTGGGCGCTTCATAAATGAGACCACTCTACTGTTTCTGCCTCACGACTTTGCTGCATCTGCATATGAAATTTTATTCTGCACCCTGACCTGTTGCACCTGCACTTCTCTCTTCATGACTTCACAGCCCCCATACGCCACACTGTGGCTACCACCGCAATTGCATGCTACCACCGCAATTGCAGCACCTTGGCAGCTTACTCATGACACACTGATCATACTCATGGTCTTCTCCACACCGAGCACACCTCCTTTTCCCTTTACAGTACTGCACTGTGTGGCCAAATCTTTGACATTTATAGCATCGAAGGGGACGGGGAATATACTCCCTAACAGAATAAGTCATGTAACCCATAAACACTTTCAGGGGGAGAACTTCATCCTCAAATATCAGCAAAATACTCTCTCTGTTTCTCTTCTCCCCATTCTTGAACATTTGGAGTCTCCCAGCATCTCTGAGCCTTCCTCCTTTCAAATTTGATTTTATCTCTTCAATTGGAACCATTCGGGATCCCCCATATTACTCCCCTACTCACGCCGCTCCCCTTCTCAATGCGACTCACACTAGTCACTCTGTACTTTCCTATTTCTCACAGCCTACAGGCTCTGTCTCTTTGATCCTCAGTATTACAAATTATCATCAAGTTTCCATCTCTTAGTACTTTTGCACTCGTGATCTCCTCCACTTGCTTCTTTAGTATACACCGTAATAAACCCAAGTACTAAAACATTGAAGATTGCTAAGGCAAGTTGAAATAGATCATTGGCTCAAGTGCTGTTATTGGGAAAGCCAGTTAATAAATGTTTGTACAATTATTCATAAAAAATATTGAGTCAGGTGATAAATTGTGTTGAGTGAATGCCCACAATGGCTGATATTGACTCAACTAACATACAGCAATTGAATGAATGGACTGGACAAGTTGTGCATTTGTTGACTGAACAAATGTGGGCGGTGTCATTTACGGTAATGAACTTCGAGCAAAGGAAGTACGGCAAAGCCACAAAGTTTGTCGACACTGCCTCACGGAGGGACGAGGAGTGACAGGTAAGCAACACTGCGTTTGCTTCTTAAACATTGTCAATCTCTGAAACCAGAGTCAAAAGAAATTTGTTTCTCTGTGGAATCTGTTGAGGGACTGTAACATTTTTGCTTGCTAGCTAGCCAGTTAGCATGGGTAGCCGGGCAGCTAACTTACATACACCCCTCTAACTCATAAAGTCAATGTTTAGCCAGCTAACAAGCTAATAGCGTAAGCCGTCTAACAGCGGCCGTGGCCCCACGAGCCGCACACTAGCTAAACCTGCGGGACAGGGTTTAGCTCCATGAGTCTCATCCAGAGCAGAGACAACAGGATGAATCCAGAACGGCTGCTCGTCTCACCAAAACTCCGCCGTGTGGAAATTCTTTTATAAGTGAAAACGAGCCGAGCTTTGCAGAATGCAAACTCTGCTATGCTAAAATTGCTAAAGGGGGTGCGCGATGTTGTTCATTTACCACTAGTAATTTGTTTAAACACCTCAGGGCGAAGCTTGTGGGCGAGAGTCTGACGCTGTGGTGCTGGAAAAAGAAAACTCCGGCAGCAACTTGACGGCAAACTCTGCAGAAGACCGAGAAACTGAAGAGCAGAGATCCGAGAGCAGCACAGAGAACACCAGCAACTCTTTAAACTCGGGGGTTGTTCTATCTTTGACTTTAGTTCATAAAAAAAATCATTAAAATTAGTACATTTAAAAACCTTAGTTTATGTAAAGTGTAATCACAGAAAACTGTTTTATCTTGCACTTAACTTCATTTGAAAACCGTTAAAATAAGTTCATTTTAAAAAGTGTAGAACTTAGAGTTGTTTGTTTACATCTTGTAATTCAGTTCATTTACAAAAAACTTAAAATTCAGAGAAATTGTTTTATCTTGCAGTTAATTTCATTTAAATAAGTGTAAACTCAGAGTTGTTTGTTTTATTTTTCAGACTATTATTTTGGACTTAAACATAGTGGCTGGGCTGCCTTTTTATTAAATAAAATTCATTTTCAAAAATAACCTGTCATTGCATTATTTTAAATTTTATGTATATAAAGTATCGGTATGCAAGTATCGTATCGGTGAGTACTGAAGATGAAGTACTCGTACTCGGTATCGGTCTGAAAAAAAGTGGTATCGCACATCCCGAGTTTTGGTGAATTGGTAAGGTGACTTGCACGGTGTACTTCCACATCCCCCAACATCCTGTTGACATGTCTTTGGTTTCATGATATTAAAGAAACAAAACAAACATCAAATCTATATCACATCTAAAATACAAACAAAAAAAAACAAATAATTTGAACAAAACCACCAAAACCTCAACAGTTCAACCGTCTGCGTCACTATGACTGATAAACCAGGAAGTGGGCGTGGCTTCAGGGAAACAAGGTGATGTGTTGGAAGCGAAAGAGGAGACGAGTGGAGGGTCGTTTATTTCCCACTAACAGCGCTGACAGCTGTCATCCCAGGAAGCCACACCTTGACAGATGACGTCCGCCTTCATATCACTCGCCGTCTGCACCACACCTCCCCACGCCACCAAGCCCCGCCCCTTCTAATGTGAGAACCCCCCCAGCAGACCCCACAGTGAAGAATTTCAATGAATCAAAAAGAATAACAACAAAAAAAGGAAATAGAATAAAATAGAATGAAAACTCAGATACAACAGAAATTACAACAGAATATGAATTGAAAATTCTAATAAAATGGTAAATGGGCTACACTTATGAAGCACTTTTTTTCCCCACACTGCTTGAGTGGTAGAAAAGCGAAACAATTCAGTGAATTTTATGAGTCAGTCATCATCATCATCATTATCATCAGGTCGACCACAGAGCTGTTGAACATTTCTCCACATCTGATGATCTCTGTTAAAGACCTCGGTGTGGAGGAACACTGGAGCTGTGTGTTTCCTCCTGGACAGAAGCTTCCTTACCTCCGTGTTGCTGCGCTTCTTGTTTCCATCTTCAGGTGGACGTGGAGTCTTGTCCTGTTGATCCTTGGATCCAGAGTCTCCTCCAAAGTCTGGATCTTCTCCATCACTGTTCTGAGATATGACAGAAGAGAACGTTATGGACCTCATTCTATAATTCAACATTTAGACTTTTCATCAACTTCATTCCTTCAACCTCCTGGAGGAACTTCTGCTTTTGACTTGTTCACCAACTGAAGAAGGATTTTTAATGACATTTAATCATTCTTTGATCAACCTGCTGAGATTCCATGAAATTAAAACGTTTGAGGAATTTATTCAGAGAAGAGTGGGTGAATTCATTCAGTCATTAAATTTTGACCTCCGGTGGGCTCACCACCCACCGAGGGAACCGTAGGGGCCGGGTGCAGTGTGGATTGGGTGGCAGCCGACGGCAGGGTGCCCGGCAACCCGATCCCCGGACACAGAGACTGGCTCTAGGGACATGGAATGTCACCTCGTTGGCGGGGAAGCCCGAGCTTGTGAGGGAGGTTGAGAGGTACCGGCTAGATATAGTCGGGCTCACCTCCACACATAGCCTGGGCTCTGGAACCCAACCTCTCGAGAAGGGCTGGACTCTCCACTTCTCTGGCGTTGCCCACTGAAAGGCGGCGGGCTGGTGTGGGTTTGCTTATAGCCCCACAGCTCAGCCGCCATGTGTTGGAGTTCACCCCAGTGAACGAGAGGGTTGCATCCCTGCGCCTTCGGGTCGGGGATAGGTGCCTCACTGTTGTCTCGGCTTACGGGCCAAACAGCAGTGCAGAGTACCCCCTTCTTGGAGTCCCTGGGAGGGGTGCTGGACAGTGCTCCGACTGGGGACTCCATTGTTCTACTGGGGGACTTCAACGCCCACGTGGGCAGCGACAGTGAGAAACCTGGAAGGGGGTGATTGGATCGCACGGCCTCCCCGATCTGAACCCGAGTGTGTTTGTTATTGGACTTCTGTGCTAGTCACAGTTTGTCCATAACGAACACCATGTTCGAGCACAGGGGTGTCCATAAGTGCACTTGGCACCAGGACACCCTAGTCGGAGGTCGATGATCGACTTTGTTGTCGTGTCATCTGACCTCCGGCCGCGTGTCTTTGGACACCCGGGTGAAGAGAGGGGCAGAGCTGTCGATCGATCACCACCTGGTGGTGAGTTGGATTCGCTGGCGGAGGAGGAAACCGGACAGACTTGGCAGACCCAAACGGGTTGTGAGGGTCTGCTGGGAGCGTCTGGCGGAACCCTCTGTCAGCATGGCTTTCAACTCCCACCTCCGGGAGAGCTTCTCTCATGTCCCGAGGGAGGCTGGGGACATTGAGTCCGAGTGGACCATGTTCTCCACCTCCATTGTCGAAGCAGCTGCTCGGAGCTGTGGTCGTAAGGTCTCCGGTGCCTGTCGTGGCGGCAACCCCCGAACCCTGTGGTGGAAACCGAAGTAAGGGCTGCCGTCAAGCTGAAGAGGAGTCCTATCGAGCCTTGCTGGCTCATGGGACTCCCGAAGCAGCTGACGGGTACCGGCAGGCAAGCGAACTGCAGCCCGAGTTGTGGAGGCAAAACTCGGGTCTGGGAGGAGTTCGGGGAGGCCATGGAGGAGGACTATCGGTCGGCCTCGAAATTCTGGCAAACCGTCTGGCGCCTCAGGAGGGGAAAGCAGGTCTCCGCCAACACTGTTTACAGTGAAGGTGGGGAGATGCTGACCTCAACTGGGGATATTGTTGGACGTGGAAGGAATACTTTGAGGACCTCCTCAATCCCGTCGCCACGTCTTCTGGAGGAAGCAGAGCTGAGGTCTCAGAGGTGGACTCGTCCATCACCCAAGCTGAAGTCACTGAGGTGGTTGCAAGCTCCTCGTGGCAAGGCACCGGGGGAGAGATTCGGCCTGAGTACCTTAAGTCTCTGGATGTGCAGGGACTGTCTTGGTTGACACGTCTCTGCAATCGCGTGGCGGTCGGGGACGGTGCCTCTGGATTGGCAGACCGGGGTGGTGGTCCCCCGTTTAAAAAGGGGGACCGGAGGTGTGCTCCAACTATAGGGGATTACACTCCTCAGCCTCCCCAGGAAAGTCTATTCCAGGGTACTGGAGAGGAGGATCCGACCGATAGTCGAACCTCGGATCCAGGAGGAACAATGCGGTTTTCGTCCTGGTCGTGGAACAGTGGACCAGCTCTATACCCTCCATAGGGTGCTCGAGGGTTCGTGGGAGTTTGCCCAACCAGTCCACATGTGTTTTGTGGATTTGGAGAAGGCATTCGACCGTGTCCCTCGTGGTGTCTTGTGGGGGGTGCTCCGGGAATACGGAGTCCGGGCCCCTTGTTAAGGGCCGTCCGGTCTGTGTATGACCGGATAGGAGTCTGGTCCGCATTGACGGCAGTAAGTCGGACCTGTTCCCGGTGCATGTTGGACTCCGGCAGGGCTGCCCTTTGTCACCGGTTCTGTTCATAATCTTCATGGACAGAATTTCTAGTGCAGCCAGGGGCCGAGGGGGTCCGGTTCGGGAACCACAGGATTTCATCTCTGCTTTTTACAGATGATGTTGTCCTGTTGGCTTCATCGAACCCGGACCTCAGCATGCACTGGGGCGTTCGCAGCCGAGTGTGAAGCGGCAGGGATAGGATCAGCACCTCCAAATCCGAGGCCATGGTCCTCGACCGGAGGAAGGTGGCTTGCCCCCTCCAGGTTGGTGGAGAGACCCTAGCCCAAGTGGAGGAGTTCAAGTATCTTGGGGTCTTGTTCACGAGTGGGGGACGGATGGAGCGTGAGATTGACAGGCGGATCGGTGCAGCGGCTGCAGTGATGCAGTCGTTGTATCGGTCCGTCGTGGTGAAGAAGGAGCTGAGCCGAAAGGCGAAGCTCTCGATTTACCGGTCAATCTAGTTCCCACCTATGGTCATGAGCTTTCGGTCATGCCCGACAGGACAAGATCCCGGATACAAGCGGCCGAAATTAGCTTCCTCCGTGGGGGCTGGCTGGGCGCTCCCTTAGAGATAGGGTGAGGAGCTCAGTCACCAGGGAGGAGCTCGGAGTAGAGCCGCTGCTCCTCCACATCGAGAGGAACCAGCTGAGGTGGCTCGGACATCTGTTTAGGATGCCTCATGGACGCCTCCCTGGGAGGTGTTCCGGGCATGTCCCTGGGAGGAGACCCCGGGGAAGACCCAGGACACGCTGGAGAGACTATGTCTCTCGGCTGGCCTGGGAACGCCTTGGGATCCTCCCAGAAGCTGGAGGAAGTGTCTGGGGACAGGGAAGTCAGGGAATCCCTGCTGAGACTGCTGCCCCCGCGACCCGCCCCGGATAAGCGTAGAAAATGTGGATGGATGGATGGATTAAATGTTGATTATTAAAGCAGAGTGCCTGGGGCCTTGGTCTGGGATGGCCCCCGGTTCTGGGCCCTGAGGGCCTCTCTGGCCTGCTTCTGGGCCTCTCGGAGGACAGAGGTCATTATCAGTCACCTTGTTGTTTTGTGGGCTGTGAGACTAATGGCTATCTGGATCAGGTCTCTCCTGATGCCCTGCTTTGTAATTTGACACCTGGATCCTCAGATTCTCGTCCCGATCACTACCAGCTGTGTTCTCTAACTACAGTCCGAAGCATGTTCTCTGTTCTCTCTCTGTTCAGGTTCTGGAGTGTTGGTTCTAATTGAAGGATGGTGGAACCTTTGCTCTCTTCCTTCTCTACACTCTGAATGTTTGTTCCCTTCGCTCTCTGTCTCTCTTCCTGTCCTCCTGTCCTCCTGTCAGCTCCAGCAATATCATGTTCCAGGATCCAAAATCAATAAAATAAAGGCAGAAATTGTGTTATCAAGAGGAGTTTTATACTTCTGAGCTACTCTTGATCTGTCTGGAAGCTTCCTCCTGCCAGCCCTCTATTGTGCTGCCCCCTGCTGGACAGAACAGGGAGGGAAAAAAGGATCGTGGAACACTCCTTTCACTGACTGTGAGAAGGTAGCAGCCCCTTCTCATATGGAACTGAGACTCTCTCACATGTGTGACAGTGGGGAGTGTGGCGGAAGTGAGGAGAGGTGGCTGCAGCTGGAGTGTGGGTCGTGAGGTACCCACTGCCCCCTGAGGACACATACAAGCAGAAACGCCACCAAAGTACTCACCACCACTCTCCCTTCCCCTCTCTCTCTGCCCAGCTGATACTGGCTGAGCTCCCTTCTTCTTCTCTTCTTCTTCCTGTTGTTTTATGGTGGGTGGCAGCCAACTTTTAGGCGCATTTCCGCCACCTACTGTGCGGGAGTGTGGGCCAGAGGATAATTCCCTGCCTAAAACTCAGACTCTCCCCATGACTCCACTATCCCTCAGGAATTTGAACAGATGTTTCCAACTGTCTTGCTCCTACTTTAAGATGTTCTCCAGCAGAAAAAGACCCTCTGACTCCTCTAATTTCCTCCTAAAAGCACGTCGTTCCAGCTCATAATTTCCGCAATGCATCATTACGTGCTCCACACTCTCAACAGCCTCACCACACCTACAAACTCTCGTTGGGTGTTTCCCTGTCAGTGCCCGAGTTTGGTTAAGCCCTGTGAGCCCAATTCTAAGCCGACCCAGAACAACCGGTCTCTTCTGTTCACTTCCAGACCTTTATGATGCCCTACTTTCTTTTGAATCTTATACAAGTGTCTTCCTTTTCCCTCCTCATCCCAGAGCCGCTGCCATTCTGCCTTAATTTGGCTTTTAATCAATGTTTTTGCCTCCGACTTACTCAGGGTTACCTCCCACGGTCTTTCCTGCTTTAATGCTTGTTTTGCCAGTTGGTCCGCCAACTCATTCCCCACTACCTCCTTATGAGCAGGAACCCATAAGAAATGAATGGTTGTATGGACATTTTCTAATCTATACAATATCTGATGTATTTCATATATAAGGTCTGGTCGGCTCTGTGACGAGAAGTTTTGAACTGAGATTAAGGCTGAGTGAATCTGAACAGATTAACGCTTGCACTATTTGGTTCTCTTCTACCCAGTGTAACGCCATTACAATGCCATCAATTCCGTTGTATAAACCGCAAGGTGGTCCGTGGTCCTCTGTCTCCTAAAAATACCTAACTCAGGGACAACAAAAGCATACCCAGTCCTCCCTGATTCAGGATCCTTAGACCCATCAGTAAAAAGGACAGTACAATTTGCATACCGGGTCCGAATTCTGACATTAACAGCTTCCACCAAGTTCCTACTACTACGGCTTTTTAACCCATGTATATAGAAATCCACATCTGCAGTTGGCAATAACCAATATGGAGTAACTGTACCCGGTACAGCGAGACCATAATTTTTCCCCTCAATCCCCATACTTCTTGCCATTTTACCCACTGACCAGGCAAAGCATGATGTTTTGGACTGTCCGCTCTCCCAACAGGGAATCAGCGCTCTCTACTGCCGGATGACTTTCTGCTTTATGCCCCTGTAAATTAACCCAATACTGCACTGCCACCTGCTTATGTCTCAGTCCTAATGGCAACTCTCCCATCTCAACCTGAACTGCAGCCACCAGAGAAGTCCTCAAAGTGCCACAACATAACCTCAGAGTCAGATTTTGCACAATTCCAATTTATGGGTCAGATATTTTGCTCCTTCTCGATAGACCAGGCACTCATATTCCATTACTGACCTTATCATGCAACATACACATTTTAAGAGCTGCTCTATCTGCTCCCCACTCCACTCCCGTCAGGCACCTCATTATATTAACCACCTTTTTACATTTCTCCTCTATATAGGATACGTGATCCTTCCACAGTAGCTTTGTATCAAAAATTAGGCCCAAAAATCTAAAACTATTTACCTGTTCTATCTTTTCCCCATACATTTTTAAATCTACCTCATGCCTTGTTTTCCTGCTAAAAGCCATCATCTTCGTTTTTTCCACCGAGAATTTAAAACCCCATGTGTAAGACCATTTCTCCACCACTTAACTGCCCTCTGAATTTTCTCCTGTACTATTCTTGTAGTTTTCCCTCTCTTCCACAGGGCTCCATCATCTGCAAATAATGACTGCATAACATCTGGTTCAACATTATTAAATACATCATTCACCATAATTAAAATAATACCGGGCTGATGACACTACCTTGCGGTGTGCCGTTTTCCACCTTATATTTGCTTGATAAAACTGCTCCTACTTGAACCTGAATACTTCTGTAAAAAGTCTCTAATCCACTGAAAAGCCCGACCTGTAATTCCCATTTTAAACAATTTATCAACAACCCCTCTTTCCAAACCATATCGTATGCCTTCTCTATATCTAAAAACACTGCCATAACCACCTCCCTGTTCACCTGAGCTTTTCTGATTTCAGTCTCCAAGCATACCACTGGATCCATTGTTCCTCTACCCTTCCTAAATCCACTCTGGAATGGCGAAACCAAGCCTTTACTCTCTACATAATACATTATTCTCTCAGTTAACATCCTTTCCATAATCTTACTATATTTGAAGTTAAAGCTATTGGTCTGTAACTTAACGGGTTTGATAAATCCTTTCCTGGCTTCCCAATAGGTATAATTACCGCCTCTTTCCAGCTAACCGGCAATCTACCCTCCTCCCATACTTTGTTGTACATTCCTAACAATTTGTCCTCTGCTTGACTACCTAGATGCTTCAACATAACATAACAGATCTGATCCTTTCCTGGAGCAGACAAGCCTGCCTTAGCAATTGCTCTTCTCATTTCTGTCTTGGTAAAAAGTGCATCCAATAACCTGTTCTCAGGTATTGGTCCCTCTAGCATATCCTTATATTCCATTCTAGTTCTGTCCCTACCCTGCTTCCCAGCTTCTGAAAGATTCTCTGAACTATGAATTTTTCTAAATGTTCTGACCATCAACTCAGCCTTCTCCTCGTTAGTAAGAGCCGTTACTTCCCCTTGCTTAAGCACTGGATATATCCTCTCTCTCCTAATTCCTTTCATTTTCCTAATCATTCCCCATACATTACCTAACGGTGTCATCCTGCCTATTGTATCACAATACCCCTCCAGCTATTTCTCCTTTTCTGCCTCACAATTTTCCTCACCATAGCCTTGGCTCTCTTATATTCAAGTAACTTCTGAAAATTATGTGTTCTTTCAAGCTCTTTAAGAAGTCTATTCCTGATTTTAACCGCCTCTGTGCACTCTTCTGACCACCAAGGCACTGCCTTCTTATCTTTTCTCCCCTTACTCCTTGGAATCGATAACTCTGCAGCTCTCATAAGCACATCCCTAAACGATTTATCCACAACATCAACATCCACGTCTAGATCCACTTCTTCAATTTCTCTTTCACACACATACTTAAATACATCCCATTTAGCCTTACTGAACACCCCCTCTCCTGCTTTTCTTCTGCATTCTCTACTCTGCCTATACTAACCCTACACAAGATAGGGAAATGATCACTGCCTATTGTGGACTCCTCCCATATGTCCCACTCACACCTCCCGGCAAGATCCCTTGAGACCAACGTTAAATCTATTGCCGACCTTCTGCCCGTATGGATATCTATTCGTGTACCTCTACCATCATTCATACATACTAGGTTATTGTCCTCCAAAAGCTGTTCCACTACCTCCCCATTCCCATCATTCTGTGCTCCCCATAAAGTGCTATGTGCATTAAAATCTCCACACCAAACTACACTACCTGTATCACCACACACCCCTTGGATCTCATTTAATTTTTCCACCTGCAACCTCTTACATGGATGATAGAAGTTAATAACAGTAATACCTCGACCGTTAACCCGATCTCAACTACAACAAATTCATCTCCTATCCCCCTTAATTACTCTAAAAGATATACCTCCTTTAATAAAGGTCACACATCCCCCTCCACTACCCTCCACCCTGTCACATCTGACTGCAGTGCAATTTACAATTCTAAAATCTAACTGAGCTCCCAACCATGACTCCTGTACACAAATTATGTCAGGTGCATCTGGCAACTCGGAAACATATCTCCTAAATTCTTGACCATTCGAAATGAAACTCCGTGCATTCCAGTGAATAATTAAAACCATAGTGTACTACTACCTTCCCCTAAGTATCATCTGCCTCCGCCTCAAGCTCATCTCTAACCTCTTCCCACCTTAAATCATCGATTCTAAATGACTAATTGCTGCCTTCACTATTACCTGGATTCTTTCCGTTTGGATTTGATCTCCTTTGTTGCATTTATAACGCCCGCAATGAAGGTTATGAGCTGCTTGACAAAAAATTTGTTGGGCTCCAGTGATTCACATACTGACAAGTTCCGTCTGGGCGCTTCATGAATGAGACCACTCTCCTGTTTCTGCCTCACGACTTTTGCTGCATCTGCATATGAAATTTTATTCTGCACCCGACCTGTTGCACCTGCACTTCTCTCTTCATGACTTCACAGCCCCCATACGCCACACTGTGGCTACCACCGCAAATTGCAGCACCTTGGCAGCTTACTCATGACACACTGATCATACTCATGGTCTTCTCCCACCGAGCACACCTCCTTTTCCCTTTACAGTACTGCACTGTGTGGCCAAATCTTTGACATTTATAGCATCGAAGGGGACGGGAATATACTCCCTAACAGAATAAGTCATGTAACCCATAAACACTTTCAGGGGGAGAACTTCATCCTCAAATATCAGCAAAATACTCTCTCTGTTTCTCTTCTCCCCATTCTTGAACATTTGGAGTCTCCCAGCATCTCTGAGCCTTCCTCCTTTCAAATTTGATTTTATCTCTTCAATTGGAACATCATTCGGGATCCCCCATATTACTCCCCTACTCACGCCGCTCCCCTTCTCAATGCGACTCACACTAGTCACTCTGTACTTTCCTATTTCTCACAGCCTACAGGCTCTGTCTCTTTGATCCTCAGTATTACAATTATCATCAAGTTTCCATCTCTTAGTACTTTTGCACTCGTGATCTCCTCCACTTGCTTCTTTAGTATACACCGTAATAAACCCAAGTACTAAAACATTGAAGATTGCTAAGGCAAGTTGAAATAGATCATTGGCTCAAGTGCTGTTATTGGGAAAGCCAGTTAATAAATGTTTGTACAATTATTCATAAAAAAATTGAGTCAGGTGATAAATTGTTGTGAGTGAATGCCCACAATGGCTGATATTGACTCAACTAACATACAGCAATTGAATGAATGGACTGGACAAGTTGTGCATTTGTTGACTGAACAAATGTGGGCGGTGTCATTTACGGTAATGAACTTCGAGCAAAGGAAGTACGGCAAAGCCACAAAGTTTGTCGACACTGCCTCACGGAGGGACGAGGAGTGACAGGTAAGCAACACTGCGTTTGCTTCTTAAACATTGTCAATCTCTGAAACCAGAGTCAAAAGAAATTTGTTTCTCTGTGGAATCTGTTGAGGGACTGTAACATTTTTGCTTGCTAGCTAGCCAGTTAGCATGGGTAGCCGGGCAGCTAACTTATTACCCCTCTAACTCATAAGTCAATGTTTAGCCGCTAACAACTCATAGCGTAAGCCGTCTAACAGCGGCCGTGGCCCCACGAGCCGCACACTAGCTAAACCTGCGGGACAGGGTTTAGCTCCATGGTCTCATCCAGAGCAGAGACAACAGGATGATTCCAGAACGGCTGCTCCTCACCAAAACTCCGCCGGTGTGGAATTCTTTATATAGTGAAACGAGCCGAGCTTTGCAGAATGCAAACTCTGCTATGCTAAAATTGCTAAAGGGGGTGCGCGATGTTGTTCATTTACCACTAGTAATTTGTTTAAACACCTCAGGGCGAAGCTTGTGGACGAGAGTCTGACGCTGTTGTGGAAAAAGAAACTCCGGCAGCAACTTGACGGCAAACTCTGCAGAAGACCGAGAAACTGAAGAGCAGAGATCCGAGAGCAGCACAGAGAACACCCGCAACTCTTTAAACTCGGGGGTTGTTCTATCTTTGACTTTAGTTCATAAAAAAATCATTAAAATTAGTACATTTAAAACCTTAGTTTATGTAAAGTTAAACTCAGAGAAACTGTTTTATCTTGCACTTAACTTCATTTGAAAACCGTTAAATAAGTTCATTTTAAAAAGTGTAGAACTTAGAGTTGTTTGTTTACGTCTTGTAATTCAGTTCATTTACAAAAAACTTAAAATTCAGAGAAATTGTTTTATCTTGCAGTTAATTTCATTTAAATAAGTGTAAACTCAGAGTTGTTTGTTTATTTTTCAGACTATTATTTTGGACTTAAACATAGTGGCTGGGCTGCCTTTTTATTAGAAATAAAATTCATTTTCAAAATAACCTGTCATTGCATTATTTTAAATTTTATGTATATAAGTATCGGTATGCAAGTATCGTATCGGTGAGTACTGAAGATGAAGTACTCGTACTCGGTATCGGTCTGAAAAAAAGTGGTATCGCACATCCCGAGTTTTGGTGAATTGGTAAGGTGACTTGCAACGGTGTACTTCCCATCCCCCAAACATCCTGTTGACATGTCTTTGGTTTCATGATATTAAAGAAACAAAACAACATCAAATCTATACACATCTAAAATACAAACAAAAAAAAGAACAAATAATTGAACAAAACCACCAAAACCTCAACAGTTCAACCGTCTGCGTCACTGTGACTGATAAACCAGGAAGTGGGCGTGGCTTCAGGGAAACAGGGTGATGTGTTGGAAGCGAAGAGGAGACGAGTGGAGGGTCGTTTATTTCCCACATCCACACTGACAGCTGTCATCCCAGGACCACACCTTGACAGATGACGTCCGCCTTCATATCACTCGCCGTCTGCACCACACCTCCCCACGCCACCAAGCCCCGCCCCTTCTAATGTGAGAACCCCCCCAGACCCCACAGTGAGAATTTCAATGAATCAAAAAGAATAACACAAAAAAAGGAAATAGAATAATAGAATGAAAACTCAGATACAACAAAATTACAACAGAATATGAATTGAAAATTCTAATAAATGGTAAATGGGCTACACTTATGAAGCACTTTTTTCCCCCACTGCTTGAGTGGTAGAAAAGCGAAACAATTCAGTGAATTTTATGACGTCATCA